>NW_022681471.1:35527941-35727941 GCF_009764315.1 Trachypithecus francoisi | reverse complement strand
TCAATACTTATCATATCAGAAACTAAATCTGGGAAATGTTTTAAATATGTATTATTAAAATACTCTAAACCTGTTACATGACAGCATAAGAAAAATATTTTTGCATATCTCTTTAATGTCTGAATATATAGAAAAAAAGAGTCTGATTCTCAAGTCTGACTTCAATCAATTCGTCACAAGACTATGGTCTATACATATAAGACTATATGTCTTATATACATAAGACTATACATATAACCTCTGGAAAAACTCTACTGTATACTCATGAAGGAATGAAAGTAAAAATGGAAAATAATATCTTAATATATTATGAACATTGTAATCTTGTAAACCAAAGATTTTACAGACCTCCAGGGGTTCCCCAGACCATAGTTTGAGAACCACTCTCCTATGACAAAGAAAAAATTTTAAGGGGTTCAAAGAATGGAGCCAGACAATATTAGAGATTTATTTTAGAAATTTGCTTTTCAGAGAAGAGAAAAGCATTGGAAAGCAGTAAGAATAAAGCTATCTGGGCTAAATTTCAAAAAGATATATCTGATCATATCTAGCCTTATTGAGCTACCCAAAAAGGGTTTTAAATTATATATATATTTTTTTAAATTATATATATGCTAAATATTTATTACATAGTAATCCCTCAATACTGTTACCATAGCAATTGTCAGCTTTCTGTAATTCATCAGGGCAAAATTTAGTTTAATTTAGAAATATGATCAGAAAAATAGCAAAGCTTGGCAAGATATATAAATTCCTTGGAAAGTGTTCAATACTGCAACCAACCAACCATACTCCTCCCCCAAATTAGAGGCTATTGTCCAAAAAAAAAGGATGAAAGTGAAAATGCGTTTTATTAAGAATGGAGCAAAGAAAGTCCTGAATTGAAAATAGTAGTACTTAGGTGACAGGGCATTTAGCTATCATCATCATCATCATCACCATCATCATCATCCACTAATAAGTAACATTTTTGAGCCTTTACTATATACCAGGCACAAAGCTAAAGGATTTATAGCCATTTTAATTTAATTTTCACAACAACCCTATAAAGTAGGTACTATTATCATTCTCAATGAGTATTCTTATTATCATCCTAATAATACCAATGTAACATTTTTTAGTGCTTACCATGTGCCAGGCATTAGGCTAAGGGCATTGTAGTCATTTAAATTTAATCCTCACAAAAATTCTGTGAAGTAGGTACTATTATTATTATCCCCATTTCTAGGATGAAAAAACCAAAGGAAGGATGAAATAACTATGAACAGGCAAAGGGAACACAAAGAAATTCTCTCAAGATTATACAAATTCTAACAATCAGGGCAAGGATTTGAACCTATGTGTGTCTGACTCTAAAGTCAATGTTTAGCCACTATGCTACACTGCCATCCTTATATCACAAAGTAAAACACACATATAAGCTAAATTCTGTCCTAATAGATATTACTAATTAGCAACAAATACATGGGTTATACTAAGATAAGATACTTATATTTAAGTATACTTAATGATACTTGAGTAAAGTAACATTTGTGCCCACCTTAAAAACAAGGTATTTGAAGGAATGTAGCTTTATTGCTAAGAGTGGTTAATAATATTTTAGATGAAGATGTCTCTTTCTGGGACCAGACCAATAATAGTTCACTTTCTTATTGCTGTTTACAAATCCAATATCTAGTCATCACTAATCATAGGAAGCTGTATAACAGGGTTGCAAAATTTAGTAAGATTGTCTAGACTTGAATTCCAACCCTACCACCAATGAATGAAATGAAAATCACAATAGAGAACATCAATAGCACTTGATCAAGCAGAGGAAATATCTGTGAACTCAAAGACGACTGATTTGAAAGTATCCAGTAAGGGGAGCAAAATGAAAAAAAATAAAAGGAGTGTAGAAAGCTTATGTGAATTATAGGACACCATCAAGTGAAACAGTATTAACATCAAGTAAATTCCAGAAGGAGAAAAAAGATGGAAAAATCACAGAAAGCTCATTTAAATAAACAATGGCTGAAAATTTCTCAAATCTGGATAAAGAAATAGATATCCAGATACGTGAAGCTCAGAGCCCCCATACAATTCAACACAAAGAGTACTTCACTAAGACACATTTAATCAAACTGGCAAAAATCAAAGACAAAGAAAATTTTGAAAGCACCAAGAGGAAAAAAAAACAAAAAAACCCACACAAGGACATCCTCATAAGTGGATTTCTCAGCAAAAATCTTGAAGGCCAGGAGCAAATGAGATATATTCCAAAGTACTGAAAGAAAAACACTGTCAAAAGAATACTTTACCCAGAAAAATCGTTCTTCAAAAATGAAGGAGAGATTACAAAGTTTTCCAGACCAAAATAAAAAGCTGCGTGAGTTCATTCCCACCAGATCTAACTGCCGTATGAGAAATGCTACGGCTGCTCTTAAAGCTGAAATGAAATAGTAATTAGCAACATGAAATGTTAAAAAAACATATGAAAGTATAGAAAATATATAAAAGTATATAGTTCACTGGTAAACTAAGTATATAGTCAAATTTGAATACCCTAACATTATAATGATGTGTGTAAATCACTTAATTTTAATATAAAATTTAAAAGACAAAAGTATTAAAATGACTATTGTTAAATAATTTGTTAATGGTTGCATAATATTAAAAAGATATAAATTGTAAATCAAAGCATAAAATATTGGTGGAGGTCAGAGTAAAATTGTAGATTTTTTCGTCTGTAGAACAAGTTTAGTTATCAACTTAAATAGATTTTTATAGCTACAAGATGTTTTATATAAGCCTCATGTTAACCACAAAACAAGAGCTTACAGTAGATTGTTATAGTAAATACTATAGTAGTAATTATGTGACTTGTATGTGTTAATTAACTTGATTATGATTATCATCTCACAATGTATATCAAATTACCATGTTGTACACTTTAGATATATACAATTTTATTTATCAATTACATGTCATTAAAGCTGAAAAAAATTATTTTCAAGGGCATATATTTTCTCATATGTAAGTAAGGGTGTACAAATACACGTCTAACATTCTGCAAGTTTCAGGTTTCTGGGGTATTAAGTAAGCCTAAAAATCCCACTCTCCTCACTGCACTGCCCCAATGAAGACTGCCAAAATCAATCAAATATTAATTCAAATGAGAGGACGTGGTTACAGTCCTCAAACTAAACCAACCAGATAAAGGGCCAAATTTTTGATAGAATGGACTAAGTCTTTTTACCTGTTCTGAATAGAGCCTTAGTTTGCCAAATTTAGCATACTTTTTTTTAAAGAATTTAAAGTTTAAGTAGAATTGGATTACTAGATGTCAAATAATTATAATAGCCATCTTACCTTTGATATTGGAAAAAAAATCTTAATTCTCTATACCTACAACAAAGCCTCTTTTATCCACATGGTTTTGAAAAGTTATTTCTTCTATTTTCATAACCATACACACATGCACACATGTCCATCTACACACACACATACCCTGGCTACTTGCTAATTTTTTTAAAACTCTTTTGTTTAGTTAAGGAAAAAAATCTGCCATTTAAAGGTTAAAGTAGACTCTTTTGGTCCTATGGAAAGGTAATAAAAATTTTTTTGTTAGTCCTTCACTGGAATGCAGCTTTAGTTGAGAGAATTACTATCCCTATGGGCTGCTTTCTTAAGAGTGGGAATGCAGTCATTTTGTTCATAACCGAACTACTTAAAATCATTGATACATAAAAATTCAGATTCTGACTCTATAAGAATCTCTCAAATCCATGAAAAAAATAAAATAAGAAAAGTAGGCTGGATCCTGGCATGAAAAAACAAAAACAAAAACAAAACTCCAAGTATTCCCATCTGAGATAACACATTTTAAAATGATGGTCAGTATTAGCAGAACTGTCTAGGAGGATGCTAGAGGATGTTGTGGGTAAGGAAAACTGAAGGATTAAGGCAGAGCAGGGGATAGGTGGTGAGTTGTGTTGGACTCACAAATTTGTCCACTGGGACATGTTCCATTCACATATATAAATAATACAAAAGAGTCATAAAAGAGAATGCAATTTTTATCCCATGAAATGATAGAAAAAAAAAAAGAAATAAAATTCTTACTTGCATTTGGAATCTTACAGCTGGAACACGTCTTTAGGACTATCTAGCTCAGTTTCCACAATAAATGACTTTTTAAAATCAAACACTTAATGACAGAGCTAGCACCACAATTCAGTTTCTTGACTGAGAATTTAGTGTTCTTAGCTTGTCATAACTCTTCAGTAAGGAGAGTTATTTTAAAATGTAAAATGTTTTATGGTGTATTTATTATGTTATTTGTAAAAGAAGTTCTAAATTATCAAAATAAGTGAAAATCCCAATATGGGGAAGATGCCTAAGATAACACCCAAATCAATTTCTGGTAGACAAAATTCACTAATATAATAAATCTATAGAGTATCAAACAAAGAAACAACAAAAAAAAAAATTGTACCCATCAAGATGCAATGTAAAGACAAGAATAGCTGGTCTTGGTGGTTCATGCCTGTTATCATAGCATTTTGGCAGGCCAAGGTAAGTGGATCCCTTGAGGTCAGAAGCTCAAGGTCAGCCTGGACAACATGAAAAAAACCCATCTCGGCCGGGCGCTGTGGCTCAAGCCTGTAATCCCAGCACTTTGGGAGGCCGAGATGGGCGGATCATGAGGTCAGGAGATCGAGACCAGCCTGGCTAACACGGTGAAACCCCGTCTCTACTAAAAAAATACAAAAAACTAGCCAGGCGAGGTGGCGAGTACCTGTAGTCCCAGCTACTCGGGAGGGTGAGGCAGGAGAATGGCATAAACCCAGGAGGCAGAGCTTGCAGTGAGCTGAGATCCGGCCACTGCACTCCAGCCTGGGCGACAGAGCGAGACTCCGTCTCAAAAAAAAAAAAAAAAAAAAACCATCTCTATAAAAAATACAAAAATAAAAAAAAAAAATTAGTGGGGAATGGTGGCACTTGCGTGTAGATAATCGATGGCTGAGGTGGGGAGGATCATTTGAGCCTGGGAGGTAGAGGCTACAGTGAACCATGTTTGTGCCTTTGCATCCCAGAGTGAGACCTTGTCAAAAAAAAAAAAAGAAAAGAAAAAAGAAAAAAGAAACAAAAACACGACAAGAGCATTCTGAAAAAATGAGCAAGAAGATTGTAGAGGTAGTTGGAAGTAGAAAGAGGAAAATGAAACTTTCTTTAGCCCAGCAGTAGGTCATAAAATCTATTGAAAGTCAGTTGTGAATGTAAGAGGTATATTTCCAAATGCCTTGCCTCCTTCTTTGTCTCTTTTTGAGTTCACTTCTTATGCTTACATCTCTAACTCAAAATCCGCACATTTTCCTCTCTCTGACTTTCTTCTTTCACCCCAAGAAGAATTTGTGCTGGCAGTTCTAGCTGTATTTTAATCCTCTGCTTCCTTCTTTCTACAGTCATTTAAATAAAAGTAAGGGAAGTGGACGACAAGGCATTGGGTAGCATTGTGATGAATACCATCAAAACAGCTACCACGGCCGAGACGGGCGGATCACGAGGTCAGGAGATCGAGACCATCCTGGCTAACACGGTGAAACCCCGTCTCTACTAAAAAATACAAAAAAAACAAAAAAAAAAACCAAAAAAACTAGCCAGGCGTGGTGGCGGGCGCCTATAGTCCCAGCTACTCGGGAGGCTGAGGCAGGAGAATGGCGTAAACCCGGGAGGCGGAGCTTGCAGTGAGCTGAGATCTGGCCACTGCACTCCAGCCGGGCGACAGAGCGAGACTCCGTCTCAAAAAAAAAAAAAAAAAAAAAAAAAAAAAACAGCTACCACACAGTAGCTATCCAATAAATACGTGTTACATGTATGTACTACGCTATCAGAGAGATGAAGTCTTATTATATAAGAGGCTTTAAGTTTTCCAGAATACCAGTGTCATAAATATGGCTAAGGAAAATATCAAACACTTATCAGAAGAAACCTTAAGAAAGTTATTTATTCAAAGTTTTAGATAATAAGGCACTAGAATTAGGATATCTGTGAAGAGGATAAAATTACAGAGAGGTCCAGGTAATAGAAAAGGGAGCAACAAAGAAGATTGAGATAATCCAAAAGTCAGTTGTTAGAATTTGATGTCCAGGAAGGACAGAGCAAGACGATTGAATAGAGGGATCCACTGATTGTACTCCCCACAAAAATATCAAATTTAACAGTCATCTAAACACAAAAGAGCACTTTCATAAAACTAAAAATTAAGTGAGCACTCACAGTTCCTGGTTTTAAATCAATGAAAAAGGCACTGAAGAGGGTAGAAAATGTGATGTTGAACCACCAATGCCCCTCCTCCCCTATCTCCTGGAAGAGGCCACATGGCACAGAAAGAGAAACTGTTAATTTGGAAGAGGGGGAGTACAGCAATTGTGTGACACTACATACAGTTCAGTGCCTTGTCACAGCAGAAAGCTGTGACCACTCTGTATTCAGCTGACACCTACCCATGGAGGGAGTATTTAAACCAGCCCTACCTAGCAAGAGGGGAATTGTCCAACCCAGTGACTGGAGCTTGAGTTCTGGAAACCTCACGACTGTGGAATAAAGGGCTCTGGGGCTCTAAATAACCTTGAAATGCAGCCTAGGACAGAAGGACTGCAACTTCTAGGTTAGTACTAGTGGTAAACTGGACTCAGAGACAGTAGACTTGGGGGACATGAGACATACTGATACACCAGCTGAGGCAGCTACAGGAGTGATTGAGCTATCACTCTCCCAACTCCAGGCCGACGTCACATGCTGACTAAAGACAATTTGGATGCTGAATAACCAGCAGGAATACTTTTAGGTAAGCCTCTGAGATTCTGGCTTTAGGTGAGACTCAGCACATTACCAGCTGTGGTGGTTACAGGGCATAACTCCTTCTGTTTAAGAAGAGCAGAGGGGCCGGGCGCGGTGGCTCAAGCCTGTAATCCCAGCACTTTGGGAGGCCGAGACGGGCGGATCACGAGGTCAGGAGATCGAGACCATCCTGGCTAACACGATGAAACCCCGTCTCTACTAAAAAGAAATACAAAAAACTAGCCGCGCGAGGTGGCGGGTGCCTGTAGTCCCAGCTACTCGGGAGGCTGAGCCAGGAGAATGGCGTAACCCCAGGAGGCGGAGCTTGCAGTGAGCTGAGATCCGGCCACTGCACTCCAGCTGGGTGACAGAGCGAGACTCCGTCTCAAAAAAAAAAAAAAAAGAAGAGCAGAGGAAAAAGTAAAGGGAACTTTGTCTTGCGCCTTGAGTAACAGCAGGGCCACAGGGGTTAGAGGACCAAACAGCCTCTTGTGTTCCCTGATTCCAGAACTTGACATTTGGATGAAATTTTTGGACCTTCCCTGGGGCAGACGGGAGCCCACTGCCCTGAATGGTGAATCCCAGGCAAGATATCATTCACCACAAGCTAACTGAAGAGTGCTTGGACTTGAAGATAATATTGGTGGTAGCCTGGCAGTGCTCCCCATGGACCTGTGGTGACAGTGGTGGCCATGAAGTGAGGCTTCTCGGCCTATGGAAAGGGGAAGAGAGAGTGGGAAAAATTACATCTCTGGTTTGAATGCCAGCTCAGCTGCAATATGATGGAATACCAGGTAGACTTCGAAGGAATTTGACTACAGTCCCTGGCCCCTGGATGTCACCTTTAGACCCACCTGGGACCTGGGGAAACTCATGGCCCTGTAGGGAAGGACAAAATCCTGACTGGCTTTACCTCCTGCTGATTGTAAAGCTCCAGGGCCTTGAGTGGCCACAGACAGTAGACAGGAAGTACTTACAGCATGCCTTGGGTTAAATACAGTGCTGTGTTGGCTTCAGGTGTGACCCAGCACAGTTCTGGTGTTGGTGGTCACAGGAGAGTTTGCATCACCACACCCTAGCTCCAGTTGGCTCAGTACAGATAGAGGGTCTCCATTTGTTTGAAAGTAAGGGAAGAGAAGAGCATCTGTCTGGTATGTAGAGAATTCTTTCATATCTCATCCAAATCATTAAGGCAGTACGTGTAAAAGTCTGCAGGAGCCACAGTGTTATCAGGCCTGGGGTTCCCCCTAATGCAGATACAGCTTAGATCAAAACACCCAAGTACATTTGTATACTGGAGCTGCTTTCCCAGGAAGCACATGCACATACAAGGCTAGACAGTGAAGACTACAATATATACCTAACTCTTCAATGCCCAGACATGAAATAAAATTGACAAGCATCAAGACCAACAAGGAACACATGACCTCACCAATGAACTAAGTAAAGTACCAGGGACCAATTCTTCAAAAAACAGAAATATGAGATCTTTCAGACAAATAATTCAAAATAGCTGCTTGGAAAACTCAAAGAAATCCATGATAATACAGAGAATAATTTCAGAATTCTACCAGATCAATGTGTCAAAGAGGATAAATTATTTTAAAAAATCAAGCAGAAAATCTTAAGTTGAAAATACAGTGGAAACACTGAAGAATGCATGGGAGTCTTTTTTTTTTTTCATGTATTTTCTTTTTTTTCATTATACTTTAAGTTCTAGGGTACATGTGCATAACGTGCAGGTTTGTTACATATGTATACTTATGCCATGTTGGTGTGCTGCACCCATCAACTCATCAGCACCCATCAATTCATCATTTATATCATGTATAACTCCCCAATGCAATCCCTCCCTCCTCCCCCCTTCCTATGATAGGCCCCAGTGTGTGATGTTCCCCTTCCCGAGTCCAAGTGATCTCATTGTTCAGTTCCCACCTATGAGTGAGAACATGCGGTGTTTGGTTTTCTCTTCTTGTGATAGTTTGCTAAGAATGATGGTTTCCAGCTGCATCCATGTCCCTACAAAGGACGCAAACTCATCCTTTTTGATGGCTGCATAGTATTCCATGGTGTATATGTGCCACATTTTCTTAATCCAGTCTGTCACAGATGGACTTTGGGTTGATTCCAAGTCTTTGCTATTGTGAATAGTGCCGCAATAAACATACGTGTGCATGTGTCTTTGTAGTAGAATAATTTATAATCCTTGGGTAATACCCATAGTGGGATGGCTAGGTCATATGGTACATCTAGTTCTAGATCCTTGAGGAATTGCCATACTGTTTTCCATAATGGTTGAACTAGTTTACAATCCCACCAACAGTGTAAAAGTGTTCCTATTTCTCCACATCCTCTCCAACATCTGTTGTTTCCTGACTTCTTAATGATTGCCATTCTAACTGGTGTGAGATGGTATCTCATTGTGGTTTTGATTTGCATTTCTCTGATAATAGCAAAATTGATCAAGGAGAAGAAAATTAGTGAGTTTGAAGACTGACTGTTTGAAAATAAATGATCCAACAAGAGAAAAGTAAAAGCAAGAAAAACCAATGAAGCATACCTACAAGATCTAGAAAATGGCATCAAAATGGCAAATCTAAGTGTTATTGGGTTTAAAGTGTAGGAAGGGAAAGAGATAGGAGTAGAAAGCTTACTCAAAGGGATAATAACAGAGAACTTCCCTAAGCTAGAAAAACATATCAGTATTCAGTGTAAGAAGGCTATATAATAAAAAGCAGAATTAACCTAAAGAAGACTACCTCAAAGAATTTAGTAATCAAATACTTAAAGGTCATGGATAAGGAAAGCTTATTGGAAACAGTAAAAGAAAAGAAACAAATAACATACAATGAAAGCTCCAATATGTATAGCAGCAGATTTTACAGTGGAAACCTTACAAACCAGGGGAGAGTGCCATGACATATTTAAAGTGCTGAAGAAAAAAAAAACTTTCACCTTAGAAAAATATATATCCAGTGTAAGTAACCTTCAAAATAGAAAAAGACATAAAAACTTTCCCTGACAAAAGCTGAGAGATTTTGTCAATGCCAGACCTTTTGTACAAAAAAATGCTAGAGTACTTCTATAAGAAAAGGGCATGAATGAACACTAAAAAATCATCTGAAGATACAGAACGCACTAGTAATAGTAAGTACACAGAGAAAACAGAATATATAACACTCTAATTGTGGTGTGTAAACTAATATTATCTTAAGTAGAAAGACCACACAATGAAGCAATCGAAATAATAACTACAATAACATTTTAAGACTTAGTACAATAAAATAAAAAGTGAAAACAAAAAGTTAAAAAGCAGAGAGATGAAGTTAAGGTATAGAGTTTTCATTAGTTTTATTTTTGCTTGCTTTCTTGTTTGTTCATGCAAACAGTGTTATCAACTTAAAATAATGGGCTATAAGATAGTATTTGCAAACTCATGTCAATCTCATATAAAAAACATATAATGGATCCCCAAAAACATAACAAGCAGGCAATTAAATTATTCCAGCAGAGAACAACAGGTGCTGGAGAGGAGGTGGAGAACTAGGAACACTTTTACACTGTTGGTGGAACTGTAAACTAGTTCAATCATTGTGGAAAACAGTGTGGTGATTCCTCAAGGATCTAGAACTAGAAATACCATTTGACTCAGCCATCCCATTACTGGGGATATGCCCAAAGGATTATAAGTCATGCTACTATAAAGACACATGCACACGTATGTTTATTGTGCACTATTCACAATAGCAAAGACTTGGAATCAACCCAAATTTCCATCAGTGACAGACAGGATTAAGAAAATGTGGCACATACACACCATGGAATACTATGCAGCCATAAAAGAAGGATGAGTTCGTGTCCTTTGTAGGGACGTGGATGCAGCTGGAAACCATCATTCTCAGCAAACTATCACAAGAACAGAAAACCAAACACCACATGTTCTCACTCATAGGTAGGAACTGAACAATGAGATCACTTGAACACAGGAAGGGGAACATCACACGCCAGGTCCTATTGTGGGGAGGGGGGAGGTGGGAGGGATAGCATTAGGAGATATACCTAATGTAAATGATGAGTTAATGGGTGCAGCACACCAACATGGCACATGTATACATATGTAACAAACCTGCACATTGTGCACATGTACCCTAGAACTTAAAGTATAATAATAATAAAGAAAAAGGAATGCCTTCATGGGACTGATGCAGATTAAAATTATTTAACATATTTAAGGTATTTAGATCACTATTTAGAACATAAATGCACAGTACATGCTAGGTATTGTGGGATTTTTTATTATATAGAGTGAAGTAAAGAATAGAAAATGTGATCAATATTGTGATCAAAGGTATTACAGAAATACGTATGAGCAAGTAGGCAAAAATAAAAGTCTGATTCGTTTGGTTAAAAAAAACAAAAACCTTATAATGTGTGCATTTACTATGCAAATTATAAGTAAAGTTGATTTTTTTGTTAATGGGCAAAAGATTTCAATAGATGCTTCACAAAAGAAAATGTATGAGTGAACAACAACACGTGAAGAGATGTTCATATCATTAGTCATGAGGAAAATGCAAATTAAACTCAAAATCTGTTAGCACTTCTCACCTATAAGAATGCCTCAAATTTAAATTATTTCTCTAATACCAAATGCTGGTAAAAATGTTGAGCAATAAAACATTCACATATCACCCCAGGGAATGTAAAATGATGCAATTACTTTGAAAAATGTTTTGGTCATTTTGCATAAAGTTAAGCATACCAAGTTTTCGGTATTTATCCAAAAGAAATGCAAACACATATCCACCAAAATACATGTACAAGAATTTCAGGCCGGGCGCGGTGGCTCAAGCTTGTAATCCCAGCACTTTGGGAGGCCGAGACGGGTGGATCACGAGGTTAGGAGATCGAGACCATCCTGGCTAATGCGGTGAAACCCCGTCTCTACTAAAAGATAAAAAAAAAAACTAGCCAGGCAAGGTGGCAGGCGCCTGTAGTCCCAGCTACTCGGGAGGCTGAGGCAGGAGAATGGGGTAAACCCGGGAGATGGAGCTTGCAGTGAGCTGAGATCACGCCACTGTACTCCAGCCTGGGCGACAGAGCGAGACCCATCTCAAAAAAAAAAAAAAAAAAAAAAAGAATTTCATAGAAAATTTACTTAAAGAGCCAAAAGAATGCATACGTCCATCAACAGAAACATGTATAAACAGATATGAGTAATTCATAGAATAGAATATTAATCAAAAAGGACTATATATAAAAAACATGGGCAGCTCTCACCAATATTTTGGTTAGTGACAGAAGCAAGATGAAAAAGAGTACAGGCTGTACGCTCACATGTATAAAGTGCTAGAACAAGCAAATCTAATTTATGGTAAGAAAAATCAGATCAGGGTTTGCTTGGGGAAGGGAGGTTGCACAGGTATTAATTTGACAAAATTAATTGAGTTTTACACTTAAAATAAATACAGTCTATTGTATGGAAACTGTACCTCACTAATCAAACAAAGGAAATTTCATCTAATTTAAAATTTTGTCAAAAATCAGTAGCTTACTATTGGGGTTCAGTGTTTTGCAATCCTATTTGCAAATAAGCAGCATCTGGGAATTTTTTCAATATTCAGTCTGGTGCTCCATTACCAAAAGCTGAGAACAACTAGCCTGTTATGAAAACCATTCCTTTATCAACTAGGAAGTTGCTACCATAACTGAGTAGTTTAATTTTCAAAGCATCCTTTAGTACAGACATTAATCTCCATGCCCAAATGAACTATTCCATGCCTGCTTGGAATTGTGAATTGTTGGCAGATAGACATGTCCCCAGTATTAACAATTATGTCACACATTCCAGAAAGAGATTTAATCAATTTCTATAGATAGCCATGAAACTCTGCCAAAAGAGGGGTTCCATTTTTTTATTTTCATGTAAGTGCTCATAGGAAAAAAAAAAAACTGTAGAAAGAGAAACTATGCCTTTATATGCCATATAATTATAGATGGTTCTGTAAAACTATCCTCCTCCTCAAATCCTGTACATCATCTTGTAAAATGCCTCTCATTAGCAGGTTTTTCTAAAATAACAATGAAACTTTCTCCCAGGATATATAGTTTAGTAGATACATTAGCAACAAAATTTAAATAGAAGTTAAAAAAAAAAATACAATAGACTCCAGAGAACAGAAAATGAGAACACCACTAGAAGAGGAAATAGAAACAATAGGAAACTGGCTTGGAAGGCAATGAGAAACCAGCAACATCCTTTTCCACTTTAGAAGGGCAGCCAGACCTAGGAATGGGATGCAGAATGCGTTTCTAACACAAATAAAATTGCACTGCCAAAAGCTATGCAATTTAAATGGTGTAGAGGAAAGAACCTCTGACTAATCCTTTGGTAACTTAAATCAGAGTAATTCAGTCCACTTTTGGAAAGTTCCTTTTGCTCTCTAGGCAGTTTCACCTTTTATGAAGTGAAGAGGTAGGATAACATGACTTCCAAGCCTGGTCTGCTTCAGACATTGTGATTGTGATTCTGCTTCAACTATAGCACACGTTATCTCTAGGATAAGGTGTATTTGCATAACAGGGGTGCATTTCTTGGGTCTCTGCAGCAGAGAGGACAAACCATAGGTCTTGCTTCGATACCATGTACAAGAGAGGTCAAACAACAGTAAAGCAACTCAATATCAACTTCAATTCAATTTGTTCCTCAACTTTCTCTGCATCTTGTACCTCTAAATCTCTCAACATAAAAAGTGGTCTTAGCTTCTGTTCTGTGTTAAAGTGGTGTCCAATTTATAACTTCTGTCTGTGCCTTCCTCTTAGAGGATGATTATTGTTTGAGGAGGAATGACACCACATTTTCATTAGAGGTAAGAATTTCAAGCAATGCATTCGAATGTGGGTTTAGAGTTGTGGTATCGCACTGTGACTAATTTTCAGGCATGCACTTAAGCTTGAAATATCAATCAGTATGGTGGTGAACTTTAGAGAAAAACTGTCTATGCAGCCAAATGATACAGAAAACTAAAAATATTGCTTTGAAATGATAAAAGAGACACCTTTATGGGTTCTAGTCAGAGCTTCACATCAAAAGACCAGAGTTGTTTGTGGTCAAATCAGTAAAAACTGGCCTTTAAGTCATCTGAAATGAATACTTGCCTGGAGATAGCAGCAAGCTAATTAGCTCCTCCACTGATAAACTTAGTTCAGAAAAGAAGACAAGCTTATCCAGGAACATGGAATAGAAAAGAAAAGTTAATCATTTAAAAATAAGTCCAAGCGCAGTGGCTCACGCCTATAATCCCAGCATTTTGGGAGGCCAAGGCGGGTGGATTGCTTGAGGTCAGGAGTTCAAGACCAGCCTGACCAACATGGTGAAACCCTGTCTCTACTAAAAATACAAAAGTTAGCCAGGCATCGTGGCAGCCACCTGTAATCTCAGCTACTTGAGAGGCTGAGGCAGGAGAATCACTTGAACCTTGGAGGCGGAGATTGCAGTGAGCTGAGATTGCACCATTGCACTGTAGCCTGGTTGACAGAGCAAGACTCCATCTCAAAAAAATAAATGACCAAAATATAAACAAATATCTTCCCTCTTCTTCTTCTTCTCTCTCTCTTCCCCCCCGCCTCTCTCTCTCTCTCACACACACACACACACACACATAATCCCATAGAATTCAGTAGTGTCCCACACAAAGTCAAAAACATCTCAAGCAACTCAAAATAACACAAACAACATTCCCAAAAACTGGGCAAAGAAACTGAACCAAAAACTCACAGAAGAATAATTAAAAATAGCCAATAAGCACATATGAAAATACACAAAAAATCATTATTATTATTCTTTCACAGACACAGAGCAAAGAAAACCCATGATAATTAAAATTTTAAAAGGGGGCTTTTAACTGGACATATGCAGGGGCTAGAAGGAAATTGTTGAGGTCTACACCATTGTTCCCAGGAGGAAACTCTCCACAAGTGTGAAGATGGCTAGTGGGAAAATTCTGGATAGTAAGCACACTGCAGTCTAGGTAGACAACTCTCAATTAGCAGGCATGTTAGAGAGGAAATCTCTTGGCTAGCCAACACCCAGGAATGGAAACACTCACCCTGTGCTAACCAATATGATTCCTTCACACTGAGATTAAGGAGGCCCACGTCATCAGGAGTTTCTCTTGTTTCCAAGAGGATTGATTTGGAACTCATGTATAGCTCAGACTTGACTTCAATGAAGGACTTGTTGCCCCAACTGCTGAGAGTGCCCTTGAAAGCTTCCAGCTGCAGACAGTTGCCTCACTCAGGACCACACTCATTGCCCAGTGGCCCATAACTAATGACTGATTTATGCAGGAATATGAAGACATAGCCATCCCTGCCATATTTGGAACTATTTGGAAGGACCATTCTAGCTTCAGATCTCTGTGTATGGTCTTGTTGGGAATGCATCACAGTTTAAATTCTCCCTTTACTCAGCCCTGCTTTCTTCCCTTCCCTTCTATAAGTGTTGCTACTAATAATATTTCTTAGTAAACATCCTGACCACAAAGGTCAACTGGTCCTTAAAGCTGGCTTTCAGAGGAGTCGAATCTACTACAGAAATTGCATGAATAAGTAAATATTGATGATAATGGAAGAAATCAAAACATATTAGATGTGAGATATTCATTAGACGTTAAAATGAAGATACTAAGCAGCTGATGGAATACACAGAGATGAGGTGCAGGATTGAGATAGAAATTGGGAAAATCACAGATGTATAGACCCCCCTCCCCCATCCAGAGACAATGAGGGGCCAATGGGGGCCATCCCACCACCACAAGTGCCCAAACAGTAAATGGCCGAGATTCCCCTCCCTCACCCATAGACACCATGCAGCACCAGCAAGAATGATCCTTCCACAATGAGCTGCAGACCTGACCCACAGGGGTCATCCCAAAATAACACACACTAGTGCAGGAACTCATCTTCATTCCAGTAGGACCAAGGACTCTCTTCCCCTTCCTAGAAGGTACCAGGTGGCTCAAACTGGAGAATCTCTTTCCATTCCCTCAAAGCAGCACCAGCAATGACCAGTGAGAGCCTCAGTGCTCCTAGGTAAAACAAACAGACCAAAAGAGCACCACACAAGCTCTAAAAATTAGATTGCCATTGGAGCTATAGCCCCTTAAAATAGGCCAGAATCTGCTTACTAAATATAAATAGGGTGACTGCCTACTAAAATAAAAAAAAAAAAATTGAATAGGACCCAGACTTTTCTAATATTATAGACAAACTGCCCAGGATACAGCCAAAGAATCAAGAAAATCACAACTTGAATGAGAAGAAAACAATAAACTGTCATCGACATTATGATGAATCCATTCTTTAAGATGACATGATTATCTAAGTAGAAAATCTTAAGGAATCTATAAAAACTGACCCTTAACTAACTAAAACTGATAAGTGAGTCCAGAACAATCACAGGTTATAAGGTTAGCAGAAAAAAGAAATCATAACATTTCTACATACTAACAATGAACACATGCAAACTAAAAATAAAAACACAATATTATTTAAATCACTCCAAAACTGAAATAACCTATATGAACTTGAACAGATCAATAGATCTGTTACATGCTATACAAGTTGGGTACATCCACATCACACAATAATACTTAGCAAAATGGAATGGAATATCGATACACATAACATCCTGGATAAAACTCCTGGGAAATCTCAAAATATTATACACTGCATGATTTCATTTATACAACATTCTTGAAATGAAAAATTATAGAAATGGAGACTAGATTAGCAGTCAAGGCCTGAGAAGGGAGTCTGGACAGGAGGGAAGTTAGTATGGTCATTAAACGGCAGCATGAAGATTCCTCTTGTGATGTTAGGCATTTTGACTATAGCAATGCCAGTTTCTGGGTTATAATACTATACTATAGTTTTGCAAGATGTTACCATTGGGGAAATCTAAATAAAGTGCATACAGTGCCTCTCTGTATTATTTCTCATATTTATATGTGAATCTACAATTATATCAAAAAGGGTTTCATAAAACCTGGCTGTTTTATGAGTTAATTTTTAGCTGGTATGTCAAACCTAGAAGTAAGGAGACCTATTAGGATATTATTGCAGTAATGCAGATACACCGTAATAGTGCTCAGAACTAAGTCGGTAGTTGCAGAGTTGAAGAAAAGTATATACATTTGTGATATGTTTCAGAGGTAGAACTAACAAGAGTTGCTGATGGAGGGAGGGGAAAGAGAGAAATCAGGAAGACTCTGGGGTTTTTTACTCCTCCCCCTCTCGGGGAAGGAGAAGACCAGGTTTAAGAAAGAAATCAAGACATATTAGATTTGAGATGTCCATTAGGTAGTAAAATTGAGATATTAGTGGAGAACTGAGAATATACAATATGGAGCTCAGATAAGAGATATAAGATAGAGATAGAGATTTAGAAATTCACCCGTATATACAGATGGTAGTTAACACTAGGAACTAGATGAGATCACTTGGAAAGACAAGATTGACAGAGGAAAAAAGGAAACAGAACTTGAACTAAGACAGTAATTTGTATAGATAT
Source organism: Trachypithecus francoisi (assembly GCF_009764315.1). NCBI lineage: Eukaryota > Metazoa > Chordata > Mammalia > Primates > Cercopithecidae > Trachypithecus > Trachypithecus francoisi. The sequence continues at coordinate 35,710,543 of NW_022681471.1, read as the reverse complement.
TGGAAAGAAAGGAGTATCTAGTTAAGAAACATGAGAAAGAGTAGCCAGAGAAACAAGAGTGTGAGGTCTTAAAAGAGAGAGAAGGTGCTGCGAGAATGAACTGGTCAGGTTTATTAAATCTGCTGAGATACAAAGTTAGATGAAAATAGAAAATGATTTGGCATCAGGGTGGTCTTCAAGTTCCAGGTGAACTTGACTGTAGTAACCTCAGTGGAGGTGAGAAAGTGGCTTAAGGAAATAATCAACAAGGAAAGAAGAAGAGACACTAACTTATCTTTTAGTTTAAAGACAAACAAGATAATTGATGGAGGTGGTATGGAGATGAGTGTACATGTTTGTTTGTTTCTTTGTTTGTTTAGAATCTGAGACACCGAACAAACATGTATACTAATGGGTAAAGTGAAGCACAAGAAATTGATGATTCAAGGGAGTGGAGAGAATTTCAGGAGTAACTTCTCTGAAAAAATAAGAGGGCTGGATCTAACACCCCTATGGAGACAGCACTTCATTCTACAAGATACTGATTCGGGCTGGAAAGGAGATTCATTGACAAAATGATGAAGACATTTCTAGTTGGTACCATCTATATTCAGAAATATAGCACAGAATAATGCTGGCTTTAGAGTCAGAAACGTCTTTGTTAAATCCTAATTGTTTCACTCTCGCTAGCTGTTGACTTACTTGATCTGTCCCTTAACTTTGTGACCTTGTCTCCTACCACTCTTCTCTTCCCTGCTCCACTCCAGTCATACTCGCCCACATGGCAAACTCACCAACACACTCCTGCCTCAGATCGTCAGACTTTCTGTTACCTTTCATTGGGATGCTCTTTGAAGAGATATATGTATAGCTTGTGTTACAGAAATAAAGGCTATAGACTCATTCAAATTACAACTGTTGTTTACTACTACCTCTCTCTCTTTCTCAAGGAAAGAGAACGGGAACACAGACTACAGGTAGACAGGACAACTCCACACCTTCAGCATTTTAGTACTGTATTAGCCTGTTCTCATGCTACTAATAAAGACACACCCAGGATTGAGTAATTTATAAAGGAAAGAGGTTTAAAGGACTCACAGTTCCACATAGCTGGGGAGGCCTCACAATCATTGCAGAAGATGAAGGAAGAGCATAGGGATGTCTTACATGGCAGCAGGCAAGGGAGCTTGTGGAGGTGAACTGCCCTTTATAAAACCATCAGATCTCATGAGACTTTTCAGTATTACGAGAAAAGCACAGGAAAGACCCACCCCAATGATTCAATTACCTCCCACCAGGTCCCTCCCATGACAGATGGGAATTATGGGAGCTAAAAATTCAAGATGAGATTTGGGAGGGAACACAGCTAAACCATATCAAGTACATTGAAGTTACAAATATGTAACAAAATGAAGAAATATGAAGAACTAGTCTGCTAACTTGAGTAAGTTCTTGGAGGTTTCTCTCTGAAAATTGTCTTTTTCTGTGGTTAGCGGTCTTTTATTCCAATAACTGTTTTTGTCTCTTTCTTGTGACATAAGAGGAACTTTGGGCAGTACTATCTTATGGTGCTGAGAAGGATCTGAGGCTATAGATACTTCTGGCAGTGTCATGGTGAGTGAAAGCTTTATCATTCCCTCTCTCACCTCTTTCAGGTCTCTGCAAAAATGCCACTTTATCACTGACCACACTTACAAAAGCAGCACTCCTGTTCTCTATCCCCTTACCCTATCTTGTTTTTATTTCTTAGCACCTTTTTTTTTTTTGAGACAAAGTTTCACTCTGTCACCCAGGTTGGAGTCCAGTGGCATGATCTCAGCTCACTGAACCTCAGCCTCACTTGCTCAAGCGTAGCTGGGACTACAGGTGTGCATCACAATGCTCAGCTATTTTTTTTTAAACTTTTTGTAGAGAAAAGGTCTTACTATATTACCCAGGCTGGTCTCAAACTCCTGGTCTCAAGCCATGCCCCTGCCAAAGTGCTGGGATTACAGGCATGAGCCACTGTGACCAGCCTTTATAGCACTTTTTAAAATTTCTTAGCACTAATCATCACCTACACATATTTATTTCATGTCGATCTGCCTTCCTCTGTTTCATGTAAACTCCATGAAGGATGATACATTGTTTTGTTCATTGATGTTTCCCCCAGCAACCAGAGCAATGCCTAGCACATACTCCATGCTCAATATATACTTGTTGAATGAATGCATGTATAAATGAATGAAGGAATCTTCTCTCAGCCTCAGTTTTATCTTTCATCAAATAAGGTTAGTAATCTATGTCTCCATGAGATTCCATAAGATTCCATAAGAAACTAAACAAAACAACATATGTAAAAAGCCTACTACTATATCAGGCACTTTGATAACTGCAAGAGCTGTAGACTGGGTTCATAAAAACAAGACTAACCGGTAACAAGTCTCTTATTTATAGAAAGGTATGGATTCCTACCACCTAGCAACCTTATTTTGGGAGGAAAATTGAAAGCTACTTCATAGTTTGGAATTTACTGTTAAAAGGAGAAAATAGTGACTATCAAGTAGACTACTACACAAGGGAAATAAATAGGAGGGAGTGATAACAAATACTGAATGGGACTTACCTACTGAATTAGAGGAAAGCAGAAAGAGGTTGGTATGGGAGGGAAGAGAAGGGTTGCCTTAACCTGTCATCAGCCAGTGTTTTGCAATGTCTAGTCCCTGGATCATCTGCACGTGCATCATGGGAATTTGGGGTTAAATCCTAGATCTATTAATTTAGATTATTTGGGAGTGAGGCTTACAAACCTGTTGTTTAAGTAACTTCCCGGGGTGTTTGTGATGATTAGCTATGTTTGATAAACAGTGGACTAGAGTTCTTAAGTACCTTCATTTCTCTTGTACTTATTCTTTAGTATTCTAGTAGTAATTGGTGTATCCTTTATGCCTTAACTTCCAAAATTTGTGTTACAACATTCTGTGAGAACAGAAACAATGTTTATACAGAAATACTCATTTCACAAATATCTTTTACTATCCATCCTTGGTTATTATGCAGCTCAACAATGTACCTGTTAGAAGTAAGACAGAAGAGCCCCAAATAAGTGAAATAAGTGATCTCGTGCAAAAGAAAGTCCTTCGAATGAGTGAAGCCGCATATTGATGTAGTGGGGCTCCAGGGAGCAGAAGGAGCCACTTATATCCACTAATTCTCTCAAGTCTAAATGAGTTTAGCCAGTACAGAAAATTATTTGATCTATTGACTCCTTGTTTTGTTGATATAGACAATAATGAAATGTCTGGCAATAACGTGGGAGTAAAAGATATGTGCTGATAAGTAGGATTGCTAGGTATACCTATTTCCAATGCAATATATAGAACGTACTTTAATGTAAAATTTTTGATTATTTGCTAAACTTGGCAATTCTACTTGACAGAATAAGTGAGAGAATGAAAGATGTGCCTCTAATTTTTATCTTTATTAATTTTGTCTTCTGCAGGAAAAGTAGCATGGTTAAACAGAAAAGTTTAAAGTTTAAAGCTTTAAAAAATTAACAAGTAGCCTTAGAAGACCCCTGTCTTTCACTTGGTCTCAGTTTCAGTGAAATAAGACAATTTTACTAGAGGACTTAATACACAGTTATTTACATAATGAGTTTATACCTAGACAACCTAGTGAATAGGTAGTTCAAAACTAGATAATTAAGAAGTAGCTAATAGCTGTACAAGTAATACTTAGACAACTAGTTAATAGCTACTTAATAGCTAGTTAATAATGAGGGAAAAGTTGGTTAATAGTTAAAAACTAGCAAAAGATAGTTAATAGCTACAAAACTAGTTGATAGCTACTTAATACTAGCTAACTAGATAACAGTAAATAGTTGGCTAACTAGTTACTAGCTGGATAACTAGTTAATAGTAAGTTAAATAATGGTTAATATGTACTTAACAGCTAGACAATAGTTAATAGCTAGATAACTAGTTAGCTATCTAATAGTTGTCTAGCTGGTTTCCTACTAGATAGTTCATAGCTAGATAAGTAATTACTAGCTAGTTGACAGTTAACCAGTTGAGCTGGTTAATAGCTAACTAGTTGATAGCTTGAAAATTAGTTAACAGAGAGTTAATAGTTTTTAGCCACATAACTAGTAAATAGCTAGTTAATGGTTAGATGACTAGTCACTAGTATAATAATTAGTTAATCTGTAGTTAACAGCCAGATAACTAGTAACAATTGGTTAATAACTCATTAATAGCTAGGTAAGAAGTTGGTGAATACATAACCAGTGAATAGCTGGTTAAAACGTGAATAAGTAGTTAACTTCTATATAGCTAGTTAACAGCTATATATACAGTTAATAGCTAGTAATCTGGCTAGATAATAGCTACTTATTGGCTAGGTAATAGCAAGATAACAAGATAAACCTAGTTAATAGCTAGATAATGATTAATATCTAATAACTAGTATGTATAAATAGCTAATACCCAGTTAATAGCCAGATAATATAATAGGTAGTTAATACCTGAATAGCTTGTTAATATCTGGTTAATAGCTAACTAATGGCTAGATAGTTACTAGCTAGTAAATGACTGGATGACTAGTTACTAGCTAGTTAATGGCTAGATGACTAGTTATGGGCAGGGCAATCAATGCCTACTTAACAGCTAGGTAACTAGTTAATAGCTGGTTAGTAACTGATTAATAACTGGTTAACAGCTAGGTAACTGCCTAATAGCTGGTTAATAACTAGATGGCTAGTGAATAGCTAGTTAATATTTATATAACTAGTTATCTGGATACTGGTTATAAGTAATTAACAGCTATGTAGCAAGTTAATACATAGATAACAAATAGCTGTTACCTAAGTAGTTAATAGCTACTTAATGACTAGCTGATAGCTTGTTAACTAGTTAAGAAGCTAGTTAACAGTTAATAGCTAACTAACTTGTTAGAAGAGTTAATAATTTACCTAGTTACCAGCTAGAAAATCAGTTAATAGTTAATAAATGGTTAATAACTATTAATACCTAGACATATTTAATAGCTGGTTAATAGGTAGACAGCTACTTAATAGACAACTACTTAGCTAGATAAATGTATAACTAGCAATGAACAAGCTATTAGCTAATTAATGACTGAATAGGTAGTTGCTAGTTGATAGATAACTATAAAATAGCTAGTTAATAGCAAGAAAACCAGTTAATATACAGTTAGTAGCTAGTTAATAGTAGATAACTGCTAGTTAATAGCTAGTTAGCATAAGCAGCTAGTTAATTGCTAATTAGTTACTAGGCAGTTAATTGCTAGATGATTGGTTACCAGATAGATAAGTGGTTAGCAACTAGTTAATAGCGAGACAACTAGTTAATAACTGGTTAATAGCTAGTCGAGTGTTGGTTAGTAGGTACTTCACAGTTAATATAAATTTAATAGCGAGTTAATCGCTAGATAACTACTTACTACCTAATCAATTGATAGATGGCTGTGTACTAGCTATATAACTATTTTATTAATAGGATACTATTAATACTAGTTAACAGCAAAACTGCTAGTTCATAGCACGCTATTAGCTAGCACATGGCTGGATAAATAATTGCTAGTCCATGAATAAATAATTGCTAGTTAATAGCCAGATGGCTATATAATGCTAATAGCTAGAGAAAGAGTTAATATATGGTTAGTAGCTAGTTAAGAGATATTTCATATCTAGTTAATAGCTAGTTAATTGCTAGATAGCTAGTTACTGGCTTGTTAATTGCTAGGTGTCTCGTTACAAGCTAAATAACAAATTAAGATCTAGTTAATAGCTGGATGGCTAGTTAATGATTTAATAGCTACTTGCCAGCTAGAAAACTAATAGCTAATTAATTCATAGTTAACTACTTAATCACTACATAACTAGTTACTAGCTATTTAATTGCTAGATGACTAGTTATGATCTAGTTAATGGCTGCAAAACTATTATAATAGCTAGTTATTATTTAATTAGTAGATAATTGCTGGTTAATAGCTAGTTATAGTAGAGAACTGTAGCATAATAGCTAATTAATGTATAGTTAACAGCTAGTAAATTGCTAGATAAGTTAGTTAATAGCTGATAATTTCTAGTTATTAGCTAGTTAATATTAGATAATGCTAGTTAATAACGTGTTAATAGCTAGCTAGTTAATAGTACATAATTGCTAGGTAATAGCTAATTTTTCAATAACTGGTTACTTGTTAGTTAATTGCTCAATGACTGGTTACCAGTTAGATAACTTGTTAATAGCTGGACAGCTAGTTTATAACTTGTTAATAGCTGGTAGTTAATAGTAGACAACTGCTAGGTCATGGTTAGTTAATAGTAGACAACTGCTAGGTCATGGCTAGTTAATAGTCGACAACTGCTAGGATAATAGTAGACAACTGTTAGATAATAGCTAGTTAATAGTAGATAATTACTCGGATAATAGCTAGTTAATAGTAGACAATTGCTAGTTAATAGCGTTAATACTATATAATAGTAGACAACTGCTAATTAATAGTTAATAGTGGATAATTGCTAGTTCATAGCTAGTTAATTGCTAGATAACTGGTTACTTGCTAGCTCATTGCTCAATGACTGGTTACCAGTTATATAACTAGTTCTTGTTAATAATTGACAGTTAGTTAATAACTAGTTAATAGCTAGTTAGTAGTAAATTGCTCATTAATACCTAGTTAATGGTAGATAATTGCTATCTAATAGCTAGCTAATGGTAGATAATTGCTAGTTCATAGCTAGTTAATTGCTTGATAACTGGTTGGTAGTTGCTAGATGGGTGGTTACTAGCTAGATAGCTAGTACTAGCTAATAGCTGGACAGCTAACTAGTTAGTAGTTAATAGCTAGTTAATATTAGATAATTGCTATTTAACAGCTAGTTAATTGTAGATAATTGCTATTTAACAGCTTGTTAATACATAGTTAACAGCTACTTGTTTGCTAATTACTGGCTGGTTAATTGCTAGCTGACTTGTTACTAGCCAGACAACTAGTTAAGAACTAGTTAATAACTGGACAGCTCTTTAAATGCTAGTTAGTAATTGGTTACTTGGTAGTTTCTAGTTAATAGCTAGTTATATAGTTAGCAGCTAATCTCTGGATACCTAGTTACTAGCTAGTTCATTGCTAGATGACTAGTTAGGATTTAGTCAATCGCTGGACTACTAGTTAAAAACTAGTTAATAGCTTAATAGTAGATAATTGCTAGTTACTAGCTAATAGTAGATAATTGCTAGTTATAACTAGTTAATGGTAGATAGTTGCTAGTTTATAGCTAGCTAATAGTTGGTAATTGCTAGTTAATATCTAGTTAATACATAGTTAACAGCTACTTGCTAGATAACTAGATACTGCCTCGTTAATAGCTAGGTGACTTGTTACCAGCTGGATTACCAGTTAAGATCCAGTTAATAGCTGAACAGCTCGTTGATAACTAGTAAGTAGTTAATAGTTGTTATCAGGTAATTGCTAGTTAATAGCTAGTTAATATATAGGTAACAGCTAGTTAATTGCTAGATGGTGTTGCTAGCTAGATAACTATTTTAGATCGAGTTAATACCTAGACAACTAGTTAACTGGTTAATAGCTAGTTAACTTGTTAATAGTGGATTAAACCTAGATAATTAGCAAAAAGCTAGTTAATACTTTGATAGCTGGATATTAGTTAACAACTAGTTAACAGCTATATTGCTAGTTAATGGCCAGATAACTTGTTAACAGCTAGTTAGCTTGCTCGTTCATAACTACTTAATGGCTAGGTAATAGGTAACTAATAGCTGGTTAATAGCTGGATAGGTAGTTAATAGCTGGACAACTACTTAAAAACTAACTAGATAACTAGCAGCTTGCTAATAGCTGACTAATAGCTTGCTAATTAATAGCTGGATAAATAATCACTAGTTAATAGCCAGATAACTACATAATAGTTAATACCTAGATAATTAGTGGCTACTTAATAGCTGATAGCTCTTTAATAGATAACTAGCTAATGGCTAGTTAATAACTAGATAACTAGCTAATTTTTCATTAATAACTGGTTATCAACTAGTTACCTAGCTAATATCTAGTCATCCCTTTGCTGTGAGAGTCTGATATCTACCACATTTAGAAAAGGATCTACGATAAGAACACATGGACACAAAGAGGGGAAAACCTACACTGGGTGTTATCACATGGTGGAAAGTGGTAGGAGGGTGGGGATTAGGAAAAATAACTGATGGGAACTAGGCCTAATACCTGGGTGATTAAATAATCTGTACAACAAATCTTCATGACACACAGTTACCTATGTAGCAAACCTGCACATGTGACCATGAACTTAAAAGTTTTATATATATATATATAAAAGATCCATCTCCTGGCTCCATGGATATGTTTGAGAGCCTTTGCATTTGATAATGGATCTCCAAGTGGGGATTTAGCATGCAGGACTATATGCACAAGTGTTCATCTAGACTTGTCATTTTGTCAATATTTCTTGTGGCGTTAGGTAAGAAACAACTCTACATACCATCAATCTTATTGCGTCTATAATATGGCAAGGCATATTGGGTCATCGAGACCTCAGGGTATGTGTGGCCTGAGAGACAACTAAATAGGGGCTTTTTATCTCCTCCTTCTTTTGTTAGCTTCCACTTTTGCAGTACCCATTTCTTTAAAACATGTGTCTTGAGCTAAATCAACAGACTGTACATTTCTCCATTCTCTCTGTTCCAAAACAAGTTTTAACCCAATCCTCCTATTATCATCTGGGCATAAAAACTTATTTGCCCCCATCCTAGTGGGAAGCTAAATTAATAAGGAAAGAAGGATTTCACTTAGCCAGCATTAATTTTTACACCAGCTCTTCAGAGAAGGATACTAGTGTTATCATCCTTGGTCCCCAAATTTTCAATTCTAGTCTGTGCTAATTGATTTTTTCCTATGTATATCTTCAGTGGCTGGGAGAGCTTTTCTCTAGATAGGGTAGTTTTCATTTTCATGTCTTCGTTATACACAGAACTCCATTCTGTTAGCAAGTTCCTCCATTATAGCTGAAGATCACTGTTCTCGAACTCCTTCCTATTAATTAATCACTGCCTTTATACACATAATGGTAGTATAACTGCCAGCAAAAATAAAATAAGTTTAGTCTTAAAACAGGTTTTCCTCATTGAAAACTACTCTAGACAGTATAAACAGTGGTTTCAGTATGATATTTTGCCATATAAATAACATAAATTGTCTTAACTTGTTATTTTTGAAGCACTGGTTGCAAAACGACAGGAATACAATTGCAAACTGAAACCTGTCAACAGGAAGCTAAGGGTGAATTCTGCTCAAAATGGCAGCTGTGAACACCTTTGTTAATTAGCATCTTATCTACATTTGTCTTGAATTTTAATCTTTTGTTTCAATGGGAGTGACTTTCACATCTGAGAGGAGGGTAATATTTAGTTATAAGCTTAAAGTTGACAAGATGTGAATTGTGTATCTTGCATTTTCTAAACAGAATCCACTGTGCTTCATTCACATGCATTGCTATATCACAGACTTTAGTTCTCAGAAAGGCCCAAGTCTCAAGTCAATAAATAATCATGAGCTGTAACACAGCATAATCCTTATTCACACATTTTTCTATTAGCTATTCTTTATAACATAAAAGATGATCTTTAATATTGACTTCAAGTGGAAAAAGTCATAATACTAATAGAAAAGCCTTGTATGTATGTGTGAATTTATAATCTTTCATCATCCTCAAATTGACTTGGCCTACAAAAGGTACTCTACTGGAGGGGTGTAGTGTGAGGAAGGAGACATATACAAGTGAAAATCTTATGTTTTATCTCTTAAATGAGAGCTTCAAAATTGTATTTCTTGAATAATTGTATTTCTTGAAAATAAGCTTTGATGTTAGATAAGAGTTTGAGTACTGTCTGTATGACTTATAAATTACAATAATTCACTTACTATATCTCAGTCTCAGTTTCTACAACTAGAAATAGAGCCAATAATATAATATTGGAAATAACTGTTGGGATAATTGTAAGGATGAAATGAGGAATTACATGTATACCTTTTATTATAGTTATTGAGGCACACCTTCTAGAATACTATTTTTACAAAGGGGTTAAGAGATAACATACAGCCCATTTACTTTCATCTCCAAAGAAATGAGGAGAATTCTGGTTTTCTGTAATAAATCAGTGGAGAAGGATTTAGGCTGGTCCTGGGGTTGCTTCAGTCTGCCTTTGGGGAGATAGGTGTGGAGTAGACTTATTCTTTCAGTGGCTTCTTATTAGAGAGTTGAGATGAGATCCACATATTTCAGTCCTGAATGTTGCCCGTGAGTCAGAGGAGGAGTAGAGAATGAGATGCAGTGAAAACATACAAACACACCAACATGACATGACTGAAGAGAACACAGATATATTTCTGTAAAATGAAAGATTTTCATCTGAGATGAAAATCTAGAAGAAAGAGGGTAAACCAGTCTCAAATTCCAGATTTAAAAGATCTGCATGATTTGAAAAATCAAAATTATTTTTTCAATGGCATTGTAATTGAGTACAGGTCTAACCTATCAAGGTAGTTTTATTACCAGTTATGTGGTAGGGATATTTTAGCATGATCCATTTTCATAGAAGCCATTTTTTAGCCTATTCTAAATTATGAGTATTAAAAGGATGCATGAATTCATTAAATTATTTTAACTCAGCTCATTATTATATTCAGCTTGACATCTCAGGCAATTGCAAATTTTTAACTAATTTACCAAAACGTCATTTGTTAAGAATTAAGTAGCAATGCTTCCAACTTCTTATAGTTGAAGTAAAAGCCTTTCAAAACAAAAAGATACCTATTTTGAAGGTACATTACATATAGAACCATAGACAATCAGAGCCAGAAAGATGGTAGAAATGGTTTAGTTCAAACTTCATTGGACATATGAGGAAACAGAATCACTCCCTGATACCCATACTAGGTTGAGAAACGTACTGAATAATCAATGAACCTGTGACATAGAGAACATCTAATATATTTAAGGTATTATACTACAGAGTGTAATAAAAGAAACTGATTAAGACATTATTTCTGTCCTGAAAAGGCTAATGATTTAGCCCAAGGATAGACATGTGCTTGTGGAGCAATGGTATGAGGTAGTTCACTATAAATGGTAGGCCAAGTGCAGTGGCTCATGCCTGATCCCAGCACTTTGTGAGACTGAGGTGGGAGGATCACTTGAGGCCAGGAGTTCAAGACCAGCCTGGCCAAGATGGTGAAACCCTGTCTCTACTAAAAACGACAAAAATAAGCTAGGTATGGTGTTGCACACCTGTAATCACAGCTACTCAGGAGGCTGAGGCACGAGAAACTCTTGCACCTGGGAGGCAGAAGTCGCAGTGAGCCAAGATTGTGCTGCTACACTTCAGCCTGGATGACACAGACTGTCTGGCAAAATTAATTAATTAATTAAAAATAAGTAGTACAAAATGCTGAATAAATTAAGTTGGAAAGATGTTCCTAAAGAGTCTTATATTGACAGAAGCTTCTCATGCAGGGTAGCATTTTAATTCAGTCTGTAATTTTTGCCCCTTCTGTTATTATATATCAGTTCATTTATTAATAAATGAACCAGGCCTACCTAGTGCTAAACCAGCCCCTGCAGCCTTAAGCTTCAAGTATACTCAGTGTCAGGTTGATGCCCATGGCCTTAAATACTAGGCGGATACCAAGAGATACAAGTTCAGGCCTGGCCAATGTCAGGCCAGTCCCCAAGGCCCCAACTTCCAGACTGGCCCTTGTAGTTCCATGTTTCAAAAGACCTAGGTTCCAGGCCTGCTCCAGCAGACCCAGGGTTCAGACCTGTCCCAGTAGACTCCAGGAGTGGACCAGCCCCCATAGACCAAAGCTCTAGGGCTGCCCCTTTGAATCCAGATCCCAGAATAGTTCCCAATGCCCCAAGCCCCAGGACATCCCTCATAGACCTAGCCTTTAGGCCAGCACCTGAATATTATTATCCAAGCCAACACCAACAGATACAGGTTCAAAGCTAGTCATCATGACTTCAGGCTCCAGGCCAGTCCCAGTGGCTCCAGATACAAAGCTAGTTCCCATGATCCTAGGATCCAGACCAGCCACTCACAGACCCTGGTTCTATGCTGGCCCCAGCATGAGGTTGCTCCCAGCTTCAAGGACTGTCCCTGGGGAACCACATTCTAAAACCTACAGAAACTAGTCCCACTCCTAAATCCAGGGACAATGTATGGAGTAAAAGTATAGAGTTATGTATGTGATCAATGTTATCAGCTTAAAATAGTCTGTTATGACTCTATGATTTTGTAAACTTTATGTTAATCACAAAGCAAAGAAAATTTAGTAGATACGCAAAGGTTAAAAAGAAAGGAGTCAAAGCATTTTACTAGAAAAGAATAACCTAATCACAAAGGAAGGCAGCAAAAGAAGAGGAAAGGAACATAGGTTCTACAACCAGAAACCAATGAACGAAATCTCAGTAGTAAATTCTTACTTAAAAATAATTACCGTGGGCTGGGTGCAGTGGTTCACGTCTGTAATCTCAGCACTTTGGGAGGCCGAGGTGGGCGGATCACTTGAGGCCACAGGTTTGAGACTAGCCTGGCCAACATGGCGAAACCGTATCTCTACTAAAAATACAAAAATTAGCTGGGCATGGTGGTGCACGCCTGTAATCCCAGCTACTCAGATGGCTGAGGCATGGGAATTGCTTGAACCTGGGAGGTAGAAGTTGCAGTGAGCCAAAATTGAGCCACTGCACTCCAGCCTGGGCAATAGACTCTGTCTATTAATAGAAATTAATAATAACATTACCTTGAATGTAAATAGATTAAATTATACAACAAAAACAGAACGATGTTGAGCATGTTTTCATATACTATTGGCCATTTTCATGTTTTTATTTGAGAAATATCTATTCAAATTTTTGGCCCACTTTTTAATCAGACTATTTGGTTTCTTTTCTGCTGAGTTGATTGAGCTTATAATGTAATTTGGATATCAACACCTTGCCAGATGTATATTGAAAATATTTTTTCCCATTCTGCAGATTAATTCTTCACTCTGATGATTGTTTCCTTTGCCACACAGAATCTTTTTAGTCTGGCATAATCCAATTTGTCTATCTTTGCATTTGTTTCCTGTGCTTTGGAGATATCTTCCCAAAAATATTTGCCTACACCAATGTCCTGAAGAGTTTGCCCAATGTTTTCTTCTAGTAGTTTAATAGTTTTGTGTCTTACATTTAAGTCTTTCATTCACTTTGTTTTGATTTTTTTATATGGTGAAAGATGAGGGTTCTAGTTTTATTCTTCTGCATATGGATACTCACTTTTCTCTGCATCATTTATTGAAGATAAATAAATAAGCCCAAAGTTAGAAGAAGGAAGAAAATATTAGAGATCAGAGCATAAACAAATGAAATAAGATAAAAAAAACATAGAAAGTTAATTGAACCTCTGCTTCTTTGAAAAGCTAAACTCTACAAACATTTAGCTACACTAAAACAAGAGATACAATTCAGATACATAAAATCAGAAATAAAAAAGAGGTCATTAACACGGTACCACAGGTACGCAAATTATCATAAGAAACTACTATGAGCAATTGTATATCAAAAAATCAAATGAACTAGAAGAAATAGATAAATTCCTAGACACATACAACCTACCAAGACTAAATCACAAAAAATAGAACATTTCAACGGACCAGTGAGAAAGGAAATTGAATCAGTAATTTAAAACGTCCCATCAAAGAAAACCACAGGATCTGATGCTCTCACTGGTGAAATATACCAAACATTTAAAGAACTAAAACTAGTCCTTCTGAAATTCTACCAGAAAAATCAAAGAAGAGCACATGCTTTCCTTATATTATGAGGCCTGCATTACCCTAATACCAAAACCAGACAAAGACACAACAACAACAACAAAAACTAGAGACTAGTGTCCCTGATGAACACACATGCAAAAATTCTCCACAAAATTCCAGAAAATAGAATTCAATTGCACATTGAAAAGATCATTCACCATGATGAAGTGGGATTTATTGCAGAGAGGCATGAATATAACCAAATCTATAAATTTGATACGCAACATTGACTAAACAAAGGACACAATCCATATGATCATCTCAATAGATGCAGAAAATGCATTTGACAAAAGTCAACATCACTTTATGATAGAAATTTTCAACAAATTAGGTATAGTAGGAACACACATCAGGACACTGATGGCCATATATGACAAACCTACAACTAACACCATACTCAACAGTGAAACACCGAAATATTTTTCTCTAAGATCAGGAACAAGAAAAGAATGCCCACTCTCACCATTTTTATTCAACACAGTACAGGAAGTCTTAGAATAATTAGGCAAGGGAAAAAATAAAACACAACCAAACAGAAAAGAAAGATTTTTAAATTGTCCCTGTTTGCAGATGACATGATCTTATATAGAGAAAAGTCTAAAGACTCCATCAAAAATTGTTAGAACTAATAAAAAAGTCAGTAAAGTATACAGAACCAAGATACAAGAATCAGTAGTGTAGCTATAGACAACAAAATTTCTCAAAAATTAAGAAAATCTGATTTATAATAGCTGCAAAAATAGAAATACTTAGGAAAAAATTTAACCAAGGAAGTAAAACATTTATACAACAAAAGTATAAAACATACTGAGAGAAATTTAAAAATATATAAATAAATATACAAATATCTGGTGTTCATGGATTGGAAGAATTAATAGTGTTAAAGTATCTATACTACTCAAAGTAATCTACAGATTCAATGCAATAACTGTCAAAATTCCAGATATTTTCCATAGAAACAGAAAAGGCAATTTTAAAATTCATGTGAACCATAAAAGATCCCAGATAGCCAAAGCAATCTTGAGCATAAAAATAAAGCTATGCTGAAGGCATCACACTACCTGATTTCAAAATATAATACAAAGCTATAGTAATTATAACAGCACAAAAAGACAACCTACAGAATGGAAGAAAATATTTGCAAACCAAACATTTGATAAGGGGTTAATATCCAAAATGTATAAGGTGCCCAAACAACTCAATAGCAAGAAAACAAATGACCTGATCAAAAATGGTTAAAAGGAGTTGGCTATGGTGGTACATGCCTATAGTCAGTCCCGGCTCCTCAGGAGGGTGAGGCAGGGGGATCTCGAGCCCACAAGTTCGAGTCAAGCCTAGGCAACAAGGCAAGAGCTTATCTTTAAAAAACATGGTCAAGTGATCTGAATAGACATTTCTCAAAAGAAGACATACAAATGATCAACAGATACATGAAAAAATGTTCAACATAACTAATCTCCAAGAAAATGCAAATAAAATGTGTGATGACCTATCACCTCACACTTGTTAGAATGGCTCAAAAAGTAAGAGATAAGTGTTGGTGAGGATGTGCAGAAGGGGAATCCTTGCACACTGTTGGTGGGAATGTGAATTGGTACAGCTATTATGGAAAACAGTATGGAGGATCATAAAAAAAAATAAATATAGAACTATAGTATGATCCAGCAATTCCACTACTGGGTATACACAGAAATGAAATAAAGTCATTATTTTGAAGAGATATCTGTACTCCCTTCTTGTTTACAGCAGCATTGTTCAAAAGAGTCAAGGTGTAGAATCAACTTAAGTGTCCATCAACAGATGAATAAATAAAGAAAATGTGGTATAAATACACAATGGGATACTATTCAGTTTCTATAAAGGATCCATGTCATTTGTGGTGACATGGATGAACCTAGAGGACATTATGTTAAATAAAATAAGCCAAGCAAAGGAAGACAAATACTGCATGGTCTCACTCGTATGTGGAATCTAGTAACATTGAACTCACAGAAGCAGAGTATAATAATAGTTACCAGAGCCTAAGGCAAGGTTGATCAAAGGATCAAAAACTTCAGTTATATAAGAGAAGGACATTCAAAAGATCTATTGCACAATGTGGTTACTACAGTTAGTAACACTGTATTATGTTATCTAAAATTGCTTAAAGAATAAATTTAATGGTCTGGCCACAAAAATAAGTATGTGAGATAATGCATATGTTAATTACTTTGATTCAGCCATTTCCACAATGTATATATATTGTAAACATCATTTGTACAGAATATATACAATTTTTATTTGTCAATTATAGATAAATTAATTACAATATATTACAGCTATACTAAAGAGGATTATAATATTTTTCCAAAATTCACATTTTCAATGAAATTTGGCTTAGGAAATACATCAAAGAAAATTAGATTCCTACAGTTTATAGACACAGATATTACATTTTGATTCTCTTTCTTTGTGGTTCTCAAACTTGAGCATCTATCAGAATCACCAGGGCTTGATAAAACATAGATTTCTGGAACTCACTCCAAAGTTTCTGATTCTATAGGTCTTAGAGAGTGGAGCTCCAAAATGTACATTTCTAATTAATTTCCAGGTGATGTTGATGCTGCTGGCCCCAAGACCACACCAACCATATGTTGTTTTAATATGCCATACCAACTAAAGAGTCACATTCATTATATGTAGAATGTATATTATACATTATGTGTATAATTTATATTAAGTGATTTAGATGTCTATTAATCATTAGCACATAAAAAGGAATACCATATTTTGACTAAGGTAATAATATTCTAATTTTGAAAATCACATTTTTTTGGTTCTGTACACTTAATTCTGTGGCACTAGTATCTTTTATATTTTCCTATTAATCTATCTAACTGATTCCTTTCATTGCCATCAAGAATAATTGGCCATTTCTTATGTCCTCAATAAATTGAGATAAAGTTGTGTATTACCTGATCTTTGCCTCATGGTATCCATCTAGATTCCTAAAGTCTCTGAGAAATTATTCCTTTATATTTTGAAAATTTGTACATCACAGTGTTACAGTTATGTAACAAGCATAAGTGGGTAAAGTGGCTGGTGTTTTAATAAAATGGGAAAAATACAAAATAATTTCCTGACTTTAACAATTCTCTTTTTTAGAAAATAAAACTCTACTACTTACTTGTTTGTAGAAAACCATTCTTTGTCATTACTCTCACTACTTGTGACATACCATAAGGTAGTTTTGAGACTTCAGTGAGAATGCAGGGGAAGAGGCAGCGTGCTTGTCACATGCAACATACAGGATTATTAAAATGAAAGTGACAATCTGGTTGCAAGAGAACATCATTATGTTGTTTCCAGTGAACTCACAGCTTTTCATTTTATAATATATTAATATATTCATTTGTGGAAAATTATTTTTTCTCACCAGTGTCATCTATAAAATAATAAAAAACAGATTTGTTTCCTTTGCCCCAGCTGCACATGCTATCTTAGCAATCCTTTGAAGACTTCTATATACAATGGCTCCAGTGAGAAATTTCTGAGTGAAGACAAGATAGCTTGATGGATGCTTCCCTACAATGCCCTCACAAAGGCATCAGCATCACTTGATCAACTAAGGCACTATTCATCCCTGCCTCAAAATCATCAAAATAGTCAAAAGCTTAGTTTTAAAGCAGTTTCTGCATTTTGTAAACCAAAAAAGCCACATGAATGCCTGACTTTTACCCTTCCCTGATAGCGCATAGGGCTATCCTTCAGCATACATATCAGAACCAAATATGTATAATAAAAAAAGCACATTCAAAAAAGAGTGCTCTATATATTAGAATTGTGAGGGCCTAGCTTTACCTTAGAGCTGTTCCAAAATTAGATGGCATTCCACTTATACAGTCTAAACTCCTAAAATACAAAGACTCAGTTATCCATTCTAGACATATGCTAATCATCTTGGAACTACGCTCAGTGAGAGAGCATGCCAAGCAAGTCTGGAAACAATCACAGTCTGCCTTACATCAGAGAACTCCCAGATGTTTGCCTGATGCGGGCTTCCTTGGCAGGTAGCACCATAAGGAGATCCCAGCCAGGGTGCTGTCAGCACAGAAAAGGCGTGTCATACACCTTTTCACTGGTGGATACATCAGCCATCTTCTCCAGATTGGAAACAAGGACCACATGGCATTTATTTTAAAGGATATCACTAAGGCATCTTTCAAGGTTACTAAATGAGTCCTTCACCTACCTTTTTAAAATAGACAGTTGCTCATTTTACCATCCAGGAAGTTTAAAGGTTCATATTTATTGAATCCCATTGTATGTATCACGGCTCAATGCTTGCAGATCTTACACATAGGACTGTTTGAGACCGTGGTCAAAATATAGGGGAGGAAAGTGATTATTAAGGCAAAACAAACAAAATCACTGGTGGAAAGCAAAAGAAAGATTTATTTTCTAACATTGGGCTTTTCATTTTGTTTTCAAATCCCTATTTTCATTTCAAGTCTCCTGCCCAGTAGTAAAATCTCAATGATTCTGAGAGCAAGCTGGAGCAGGAGTGCATCTCAGAGGGATATCAGGTCTCCCAGGGTTTGGTTACTACACACACACGCACGCGCACACACACACACATCCCAATGGGCTACAAACTCAAACCTATGCCCTGCAAAAAATTCAAAATATCCAACCCTAATGACAATATTACGCTGAGGAATATGCAGTATATCTAAGGCAGTGTTTCTCAGTGAAGTCCTTGGACTCCTTGCGTTAGAATATACTGGAATGCTTGTGAAAAATATAGATATTCAAGCTTAAATATCTACATACTGATAGCTACGTTACTGGTATGCTGGATCAGTAAGTCTAAGTCTTAGGTTAACCTAAATGATACTTTGCTCCAGTGAAGTCGGGAATGCAGTTTAGCCTTGAAATTTACCTCTTAATCTCCTTTATCTTGCCAAAATAATCGAAGATGTTTTATATAAATTTCCTCAGGGTGTCCCAAGGACTCAAAACCAGCTATGCTTGAGTAACAAGTTTTCTAGGACAGTTTCACTGTGGAATTGTACTCAAAACTACTTTGAGGAAATTTGAAAGCAACCCCAGAGGCTGCCAGGTTTAAAGAGGCCTGCTTTTTAATTATTTGGCCTCTAAAGCATGAAGTCTTAGAGCTTTTAAATGGGCTTTCCGATTTTCAGCTGGTGGAAAAAATTCTTCTCCCAAACATTCAAGCTGAAAATCTCAAGGATATTTATTATTCTTCCTAAGCCATTAGGTCTCATATTCCAAGGGGAAAGAAAACATAAAACCTTGCTTATTCTATGTTTTAAAAATATTTCTTTTACATGTCTTTCTCTTCAGTTTCACTTCTAAATACCAGTTTTGATGTCAATGATTTTATGACTGAATTAATGTAGTAACCTCCTACCTGACTCCCTTATTCTTATCTCTCTCCTTTTCAATCATTCTTATGCACTTGTTCAAACTCAAACCTGCTCAGACTTCTGATGATTGTTTATTTCCTAAAACAGCAGTCTACATACACCTGCATTTCATAGCCATGAGATATGTCACAAGTTCCCCCTCTTCCTTCTGCCAGTATAAATCCTCTCTATTTTTTTAAATTTTGTCTCTAGTCCATCTATGTGAAAAGGCAAATAATAATACCCAGAAATACGTATATTTTCTTCTTAAATAGATTATAAACTCCTTTAGGGCTGGGAGAAAATCTTTGTAATCCTCTCCAAAACCAAGCATATTGCTTAAGTATTTATAAATAAATAAAATATTGAATGATCCTGGATTAAGCCACGAACATCCAATTCTTAGTTGCTGACCTGAGATGCCTCAGAGCAGTTTGTGGATTTTCTATGGGCTAAGTGTAGGCGTTTGATCCTATTAATCACCTCCCAACTTACTCTTCAACGAGAAGCAATTGGTCCCAGAAGTTTGAAGCTTTTTCCTCACACATGTAAAAACCAAATAATTCTTCAAGAAGGATTTATCTTGGGAAAATGATACAAATTCTGTGTCTAGCTGGATTCTGTTAATAGTTCCAAATTTCAATGTGTGAAAAAGATTCCAATCTTTACCACAGTGAAAAGTCTGTGATGTGAGAACCACTTGAAGAAATTTTCCTTCTCTGATGAATGGCAGTAGACCATACAAAAATTTTAGTGGCTACAGATGCTACTGATTTAAGGTATTGTAATAATTCCTTCAAAGACAGTAAAACCAATCATGTCAAGCAATGTTTTAGTGCTTGCATGAGTGAAATCAATTCAAATGGCAAGTTTGAGTAGCAGAATTGAATGTGTTGCTTAAAGATAATGCTGTGTTTCTTAGGGAAAAATGTATTAAATCAAATGTATTTTTATGGCCAAGCATGTTATTGTACCATTATTATTACTATCATTATTAGTATTATAAATTGCAATCGAGAAACCGAAAAAAAGGTATGCGTAATATTTGTTCGAATATACATCACTAAAAATCAAAATTTTCTCCCTATTTATACCTATTAGACTATCTCCAGCACACACATACACACACAGAGAGAGAAGGTGCTTGCACTTAATACTTTTTTTTTTTTTTTTTTTTGAAACGGAGTCTCACTCTGTCGCCCAGGCTGGAGTGCAGTGGCCAGATCTCAGCTTACTGCAAGCTCCGCCTCCTGGGTTTAGGCCATTCTCCTGCCTCAGCCTCCAGAGTAGCTGGGACTACAGGCGCCCGCTACCTAGCCCGGCTAGTTTTTTGTATTTTTTTTTTAGTAGAAACGGGGTTTCACCGTGTTAGCCAGGATGGTCTCGACCTCCTGACCTCGTGATCTGCCCTTCTTAGGCCTCCCAAAGTGCTGGGATTGCAGGCTTGAGCCACCGCGCCCAGCCGCACTTAATATTTTTTAAATTTTTAATTAAAAGTAAAACCAAATAGAAATTACATTTTTTAAAGTTAAAAATTGCAAATGAAGTATAAATTAGGATACCTCTGCTACAGGTCATATATTACAAATTCAGTGAACAGACTGGGTTTTAAAATGTGATGTCTAGAATGCTAAACTTTAAATAACATTATATATATTCTGATTTGACTGCCATACTTCTAAATTTATCTTTTGATTATTTTTACCAAAGAAAATGATTTTTCCCATGACGTTGTAAGCAGCTTAAAATAGTATTCAAGACAAATACAGTTATGTTGAAAATATTTTATAACAAAATCCAATGTTTGAAATTCACAAATTATCCAGGAAGAATCAGAAAACAAATAAGTTTTTATATCATCTAAAAATAATCAATTATTCAATGAAGTCATAATCTTTTGAAGTCAATCAAATAATAGTGGTTGGATTTGGCAGCTAAACCACTGAGCATCCAGATGCTTTCATTTCCTGGATTTAATTTTACATGACTGACAGTTCTATTACTAACCACATATTTAATGTCTTGTTACTTTAATTAGGATAAACTTAAGGGGGAAAAAGTGTTTTGGTACAGGAATTGTTTCCATTGGATACTTCAGAAGCATGAAGAAGATAGTTGCAATTAGGAAAACAGCATCACTCAAAATATTAAAGGATTGAATAAAATATAATAAAAGTTCGTAAAGTGTCCTTGGGGATCACTAGTTCAACTGCTTCATCTACACATAGGAAAACCAAGTCCGAAAAAGTAAACTCGGTCATCTCTGCTCAACCTCCAAGGCAGGGTTAGTTGTCTCTTCCATTATCTCTTGCTTTCTCTTGAGGGTAAAAGGCAAGCTTTCTATAAAATACAACTTATAAACAACTAAGAGTGTAGGTTTTGTTTTACCAGAGAGGTTCAGAACAGGAGTCTTTATAGATTGCAATGGGTTTAACTTACAATGATGTAATTAATTAAATGTATACACAAAATGATAAACATTTATAAAGGAAGTGCCTGTCACAACCTTGGTGCCTCTGAATTCAAACATTATCTCCTTGTTCTTCTGCTCTGACTTTCCCGACTTCTTTACCAACTAAGATGCCATAGCAAACTGCCGAAGAGTAAGAAGACATCACCGCTTGCACTACCAGGCTTGGAGAGTTTCAAATCCTATACACCTATGTCTCTGGTAAACCCTAAAAGGATGCATTGCTAAGAGTAATTAGAAGAAAACACAAAAAGAAAATGGCAGCCACCTGAGAGATGACCAGGCTAGCAAGCCTAAGCCAAATCCTGAGTACAAAGCAGAATGAGTTTGCCTTTCACCTGTGGTACATACCACACGAATGGTTGCTGTTTCCCTAAAGGATTATTATTTTACATGACATGAAAATAACATTCTAAAGTATGTAATTCAGTAACACTTAGTACATTCAAAATGTTATACAATCTTAACCTCCTAATAACCTCCAATCCACTTTCTATCTCTATGAATCTATATATCCTGGACATTTTACATAAATGAAATAATATAATGTGGTCATTTGTATCTGGTTCCTTTGACTTAGCATAATGTTTTTTAGGTTCATCTATATTTTAGCAGTTATCAGTGCTTTATTTCTTTTTATGGTTGAATAATATTCCATTGTATGGCTATACCACATTGCTACATTTTGTTTATTAAATCAATTAATAGAAATTTTGGTTATTCCCAACTTTTGGCTATTTTGACTAGTGCCACTAAGAACATTCATGTACAAACTTCATTTGATTACCTGTTTTATATTCTTTGTTGGTATTTACATAGGAGGAGAGTTGCTGAGTCATAAGGTAATTCTATGTTTACCTTTTTAAGGAATCGCCAATCTGTTTTACAAAGTAGCTATACCTATTTTCATCCCATTAGTAGTGTACAAGTGCTCTGATTCCTCCACATCCTCTTCAATATTTATTATAATTCATTTTATTTCTTTGTTTGCTATAGTCATTCTATTTGGTATGAAGTAGTATTTCATTGTGGCTTTTATTTTATTTCCCTAATGACTAATGATGTTGAGCATCTTTGGATATTTATACATCTTCTTTGGGAAAATGACTATTCAATACTGCACTTATTTTTTAATTGGATTGTTTGGGGTTTTTTGTTGTTGAGTTGTTAGAGGTTATTATATATTCTGTATATAGCTGGAAACATTCCAAAAATGACATTTAAATGAACAATTCATTTATAATAACTTCAAAAAAAGGATACTTAAGAATAAATTTAACCAGGCAAATGTAACATGTCTTTACTGAAGAACACAAAATATGACTGAAATAAATTGAAGAAGATCGAAACAAACAGAAACTCATCTGTTTTATGGATTTAAATATTCAGTATTGATAAGGTGGAAACACTACCTCAAATGATCTACACATTCAAGAAAATCCCCATCAAAATTCTGATTTTTTTTTACAGAAATGGAAAAGCTGATCCATACTTTTTTTTTGTGAGTTTTTATATTTATTTTTAATGTTTGTGGGTACATAGTAGGTGTATAATATTTATAGGGTATGTGAGATATTTTAGTACAGGCATACAATGTGAAAAATAAGCATATCATGGAAAAGGGGTATCTGTCCCCTCAAGTGTTTATCCTTTGTGTTACAAACAATCCAATTATACTCTTCTAGATATTTTTAACTGCACAATTAATTATTCTTGACTATAGTCACCCTGTTGTGCTATCAAATACTAGTTCTTACTCATTATTTCTAACATTTTTTGTACTTATTAACCATTCCCACATCCACCCTGCTCCCCACTACCCTTTCAAGCCTCTGGTAAACATTATTCAACTCTGCATCTCCATGAGATCAATTGTTTTGATGTTTACATCCCACAAATAAGTGAGAACATGCAATGTTTGTCTTTCTGTGTCTGGCTTATTTTACTTAACATAGTAACCTCCAGTTCCGTCCATGTTGTTGCAAATGACTGAATCTCGCTTGCCTTTATGACTGAATAGTACACAATTGTCTATAAGTACCACATTTCCTTTATCCATTTATCTGTAGTGGACACTTAGGTTGCTTCCAAATCTCGGCTATTGTACACAGTGCTGCAACAAATATGGGAAGGCAGAATATCTTTTGGATATACTGATTTCCTTTCTTATGGGTATAGACCTAGCAATGAGATTTCTGGATCATGTGGTAGCTCTATTTTTAGTTTTTTGATGAACTTCCAGCTGTTTTCCGTAGTAACTGTACTCATTTATATTCCACTAATAGTGTATGAAAGTTCCCTTTTCCACATATCCTCACCAGGATTTGTTATTGCCTGTCTTCTGGATATAAGCCATTTTAACTGGGATGAGATGGTATCTCATTACAGGTTTGATTTGCATTTCTCTGCTCAATGATGAACATCTTTTCATATGCCTGTTTGTCATTTGTATGTTTTCTTTTTGAAAAGGTCTATTCAAATATTTGCCCATTTTTAATTGGATTATTAGATTTTTTTCCTATAAAGTTGTTGGAGCTCTTTATATATTCTGGTTATTAATACCATTTCAAAAGGGTAATGTGCAAATATTTTATCCCACTCTGTGTTGTCTCTTCACCTTATTGATTATTTCCTTTGCTGTGCAGAAGAGTTTTAACTTGATATGATCCCATTTATTCATTTTCCCTTTGGTTGTTTGTGCTTGCGGGGTATTGCTCAAGAAATTTTTGCCCAGAACAATGTCCTGGAGAACTCTTCCAGTGTTTTCTTGTAGTAGTTTCATAGTTCAGGTCTTAGATTTAAGACTTTAATCAATTTTCATTTGATTTTTCTATATGGTAAGAGATAAGAGTCTAGTTTTATTCTTCTGCATACGAGTATCCAGTTTTCCCAGCATCGAAGAGACTGTCTTTCCCTCAGTGTATGTTCTTGGCACCTTTGTCAAAAATGAACTCACTGTAGGTGTGTGGATTCATTTCTGGGTTCTCTATTTTGTTCCATTGGTCTATGTATCTTTTCTTATGCCAGTATTATGCTGTTTTGGTTACTGTAGCTCTGTAGTATATTTTGAAGTCAGGTAATACGATTCCTCCAGTTATGTTCTTTTTGCTTAACTTTGGCTATTCTGGGTCATTTGTGGTTTTACATAAATTTTAGTATTGTTCCTTCTATTTCTATGAATAATGACATTGTTATTTTGATAGACTGCATTGAATCTGTAGATTGCTCTGGATAGTATGGACATTTTAACATTATTGATCCTTCCATCAATATAAATATCTTCATTTTTTCGATGTCCTTTTCAATTTCTTTCAACAGTGTTTCATGGTGTTCATTATAGAGATCTTTCACTTGTTGGATTAAGTTAATTCCTAGGTATTTACTTTTATTTGTGGCTATTGTAAACACAATTACATTTTTATTTCTTTTCATATTGTTCACTGTTGGTATATAGAAATGGTGCTGATTTTTCTATGTTGATTTTGTATCATGCAACTTTACTGCACCATAAAACAAAGAGATCTAATAAATAGTTACAGAATATTTTTCCCATGGCTGAAGAATAAACATTCTTTTCCTCAGAACATGGATTATTCTTAAAAACAAACCATAAGTGAGGTCACAAATCAAGTCTTAAAATTTTCAAAAAATGAAATAATATCAAGCATCTTCTCTGACTGCAATGAAATAAAAATAGAAATTAATAATGAAAGAAATTTTGGAAACTATACAAACACATAAAAATTAAGCAATATGCTTCTGAATGGAACAGTGAGTCAATGCAAAAATAAGAAGGAAATTAAAAACATTCTTGAAACCCACAATAATGAAAACACAACATATCATAACTGATGAGATACAGCAAAAGCAATACTGAGAGGGAAGTTTATAGCTATAAGTGCCTACATCAAAAGACAAGAAAAACTTCAAATAACAATCTAATGATTCATTTAAAAAAAAGAACAAAAGCAAGAGTAAACTAACACCTCAAACTAGTAGAAGAAAAGAAGAGTTGTTGTATTTATTATTCTTTATTGGTTCATCATTTAGCTACTCCACTCTTCTTTGGTTTCCATTGGCATGGGATATCATTTTCCATCTCTGTTTTCAGTCTATGTATATCTTTACAGGTTATGTGTGTTTCTTGTAGTCAACAGATCAATGAGTCTTGTTGTTTAATCCATTCAGCCACTGTAAGACTTTTCATTGGAGAGTTTATTCAACTTACATTCAATATAATTTTTTTTATTTTTTGAGATGGAGTTTTGCTGTTGTTGCCCAGGCTGGAGTGCAATGACATGACCTCGGCTCACTGCAGCCTCTGCCTCCCAGGTTCAAGTGATTCTTCTGCCTCAGCCTCCTGAATAGCTGGAATCACAGGCATCCACCACTACACCCGGCTAATTTTTTTGTATTTTTAATAGAGATGGGGTTTCACCATATTGGCCAGGCTGGTCTCAAACTCCTCACCTCAGGTGATCTACCCTCCTTAGCCTCCCAAAGTGCTGGGATTACAGGAGGGAGCCACTGTGCAGGACCACATTCAATGTTATTATTGATAATAAGGACTTACTCTTGACACTTTGTAAATTGTTTTCTGGTGATTCTGTGGTCTTCTCTTTTTCTTTCTTTCCTTCCTGTCTTCCTTTTAATGAAGGTGATTTTCTCCGGTAATATGATTTAGTTTCATGTTTTCTATTTTTTGTGTATGTTTTTGTTTTGAGGTTACCAAGAGGACTGCAAATATTGTCTTATTGCCTGTTATTTTAAATTGATAACAACTTAACACTGGATTAACAATCACACCATAAGTAAAACTAATAAATACACCTTAACTTCTTCCCTCCATTTTTTACCTTTTCATTGTTTCTATTTATGTTTTATTGGATTGTTTATGTCTTGAAAAGTTGTTGTATTATTATTCTTTATTGGTTCATCATTTAGTTTTTCTACTTACCTCAAGAGTAGTTTACACACCACCATTATAGTGTTATACTATTCTGGTTTTTCTGTAATGGTGGTGTGTAAACTACTCTTGAGGTAAGTAGAAAAACTAAATGATCTCTATTATGAATTAATTTTGTACCTTCTCTAATTATTTCTGCTGCTTGATCTATTCTGCTATTAATAGACCCTGATGCATTGTTTAGCACACCCACTGCATTTTTCAACTTTAGAATTTCGGGTTCTTTCTTTTTAATTATTTCAGTTTCTTTGTTAAATTAATCAGATACAATTCTAAATTTTTTACTTGTGTTACCCTGAAATTCTTTGAGTTTTCAAAAAAAAAAAAAAAACTATTTTGAGTTCTTTGTCTCTCAAAGTCCATATATCTCTATTTCTGCAGGATTGGTTTCTAGTGCCTTATTTAGTTCATTTGGTGAGGTCATGTTTTCCTGGATGGTGTTGATGCTTGTTGATGTTCATCAGTGTCTGGAGGTTGAAGAGTCAGGTATTTATTGCATGCTTTACAGTCTGGGTTTGTGTCTGCTTGTCCTTCTTGGGACAGCTTTCCAAGTATAAGAAGGAACTTAGGTCTCAATCCCAATAATGCTATGGTTTCTGCAGATTCATAGAGGTACCACCTTGGTGGTCTTGGATAAGATCTCTTTGTAGGGACATGGATGCAGCTGGAAACCATCATTCTCAGCAAACTATTGCAAGAACAGAAAACCAAACACCGCATGTTCTCACCCATAGGTGGGAACTGAACAATGAGATCACTTGGACTCGGGAAGGGGAACATCACACACTGGGGCCTATCATGGGGAGGGGGGAGAGGGGAGGGATTGCATTGGGAGTTATACCTGATGTAAATGACGAGTTGATGGGTGCTGACGAGTTGATGGGTGCAGCACACCAACATGGCACAAGTATACATATGTAACAAACCTGCACGTTATGCACATGTACCCTAGAACTTAAAGTATAATTTAAAAAATGAATAAAATAAAATAAAAGAATGCTCCAGATTACCAGGCAAAGACTCTTGTTCCTTCCCCTTACTTTCTCCAAAATAAATGGAGTCTCTCTGTCTCTGCTGAGCCACCTAGAACTGGGGGTATAATGATGCAAGCACTCCTGTGGCCACCAATATTGGGACTCTGCTAAATTAGACCTGAAGCCAGGACAGCACTGAGCCTTGCCCAAAGCCCTTCCCTTCAAGATGGTGAGCTTCCCCAAGCCTCAGGCATGTCTAATGATGCTGCTTGGGATGGAGTCAAATACCTACCTTAGCAATTTACCTGATGTTCTAGTCTACTGAGGCTAAGCTAGCACTCAAACCACAGTACAAGTCATTCTCACTCTTCCTCAGTCTTTCTGCAGGTAGAGGAACCTCTTCCTGTGACCACCAGAACTGCCAGTCCATGGAGGTTTTGCTGAGCTACCACCTTGTTGACATAAAGCCCAAGGATAGCATTATTCCTCCCACAACTCCAGGCCATACAGCTCATAGCAATGAAAAGCGACTCCTTCTTTCTGCTTAAGGAGGACAGAGCAAAGAGCAAAAAGCAAAGAGTAAAAAGGATTTTGTCTTGCATCTTGGATACCAGCTCAGCCACAGTAGGATAGGACACTGGGCACTGTGTGTTTTATCTTGTGTCCTACAATTTTGCTGAATTCATTTATTAGCCCGAAGGGTTTGTTTTGGTAGATTCGTTAGGACTTCCATATATAAAATCATGTTATCTGCACATAGAGATAATTTTAATTACTCCTTTCCAATTTGGATGCCTTTCATTTCTTTTTATTGCCTAATTGCTCTGACTAGAATTTCCAGAACCATGTTGAATAGAAGTGGCAAAAGTGGGTCTCACTGTCTTATTCCTGATCTTAAGGGAAACCCTTTTAGTTTTCATTATTGAGTATAATGCTAGCTATGGGTTTTTCATAAGTGATCTTCAGCTTACTGAAGATATTTTCTTCTAGTCCTAATTGTTTAATGATTTTTATCATGAAATGGTGATAGAGTTTTCAAATGATTTCACTGCATCAATTGAGATGATCCTGTGATGTGTTTCCTTCATTTTATTAATGTGGTGTACTGCATTAATTATTTTTGTATTTAATCACCCTTGAATTACTGGGATAAATCCTAGTTTATTATGGTGCATAAACCACTAAATATAATTCTAGATTCAGTTTGCTGGTATTGTGTTGAGGATTTTTTCATCTATATTCACAGAAGAAATTGACTTCTATTTCTTGTGATTTCTAATCTAGATTTGATATCAGAGTAACTCACAGAAAAAATTAGGAAGTGTTTCCTCCTCTGTTTTTTTTTTGAAAAGTATACGAATGACTGGCATTAATTCTTTAAGTGTTTGGTATCAATCACTAGTTAAAAAGACCATCTAGTCTTGGGCTCTCTTAGGAGTTTTTGCTCACTGAATGAATCTTTTTACTTATCACAGATCTATTCAAATATTTATTTCTTCTTGATTCAGTTTTGGTGATTTCTCAATTTCCAGGATTTTTCCCATTTCATCTATGTTGCCTAATTTTTTGGGATACAATTTTCGTAATATTTTCTTATAATCATTCTTATTTCTGTATAGCCTGCAGTAATGTTCCCAGTTTCACTGATTTAGTAACTTGATTTTTCTTTATTCTTTTATAATCAGTATAGCTAAAGTTTGTCCATTTTGTTGATCTTTTTAAATAATTAATTTTTTATTTTGCTGACTATTTATGTTGTTTTTCTATTCTGTTTTCATTTATCTCCACTCTAATTTTCTTGTTGTTCTTCCTTTTGCTAGTTTTAGGGTTAGCTTGCTCTTCTTTTCTTAGTTCCAGAGGGATTTTAAGTTGAATTATTTATTAAGAATCTTTATTCTTTTTTTAATGTGGGCCTTTATGTCTATATACAATCCCACTGCCTTCTGGCCTCCATGGTGTCTTATGAGAAAAGTGCTGTTAATATTAATGGATCCCTTGTACATGAGAAATCACTTCTCTCTTGCTGCTTTCAAAATTCTCTCTTTTTTGACTTTCAACAGTTTGACTATGTTCCACTTACAGTTCCCTGATTTGCTTAGATGTGGAGATTAATGTTTGTGTTTACTACACTTATTAAATTTGGGAAGTATTTGGCCACCAGTCTCTAAATATTCTTTCTGCCCCTTTCTTTTTCCCTCTTTCTTTTTGTCTCTCTGTCTCTCTTTCTTGCTCTTGCTCTCTCTCTCTCACTTCTCTCTCTCATCTCTTTCTGGAACATCCATTATGCATGTTAGCATACTTAACACTGTCCCATAGGTCTGTTAGGCTATGTTCATTTTTCTTAATTCGTTATTTTTATGTGTCTCAAACCAGAACATTTAAATTGACCTATCTTTAGTTTCACTGATTATTTTTTATGCTTGCTCAAATCTGCTGTTGAGCCCCTCTAATGAATTTCTTATTTCTATTATTACAGGTTTCAACTCTAGAATTTCTATTTGGTTCTATCCCTCTCTTTACTAACATTC
Organism: Trachypithecus francoisi; assembly: GCF_009764315.1. Taxonomy (NCBI): domain Eukaryota; kingdom Metazoa; phylum Chordata; class Mammalia; order Primates; family Cercopithecidae; genus Trachypithecus; species Trachypithecus francoisi. Next base: position 35,680,328 of record NW_022681471.1, on the reverse strand, counting down.
TTCCTTTGGTGAAACATTGTCTTACTTTCCTTTATTATTTAGACATTTTCTTTTTAGTTCTTTTGAATTATTTATGATAGATGATTTAATTTACTTGTCTAGAAATGTCAACATCTAGACCACCTCATGGATAGTTTCTATTGACTTTTTTTTTTTGTCCTGGGTATGGACCATATTTTCCCATCCTGTGTATTTCTCATAATTTTTTTGTAAATAAGAATTTTAGATAATATATTGTGGTAACTCTTGAAATTAGAACTCACTCCTTCAGTGTTTTTTTTTATTATTTTTCCTTGTTTTGCTGTTTTTTCAATTGACTTTTTCTGTGCTATTTTTATTGATTGATTGATTGATTGATTGAGATGCAGTCTTGCTCTGTCGCCCAGACTGGAGTTCCAGTGGCGTGATCTCGGCTCACTGCAACCTCCATCTCCCAGGTTCAAGCAATTCTTGTGTCTCTGCCTTGCAAGTAGCTGGAATTACAGGCATGCACCACCATGCCCAGCTAATTTTTGTATCTTTAGTAGAGACAGGGTTTCACAATGTTGGCCAGGCTGGTCTCGAACTCCTGACCTCGGGCGATCCACCCACCTCGGCCTCCCAAAGTGCTGGGATTACAGGCATGAGCCACCACACCCAGCCTTCTGTACTAATTTTGTGAAGTCTGTATTCTTTGTTATATGTGTTTGTGTTGCGGCCAGGTCTCACCAACAACTGTTTCAGTACTGACTGAATAGTTAAGTGAAATATTAAAAGCCAGTGCCCTTATACAAAGGCTGGATGTAACAAAAGCCCATCAGGAGTTTTGCTTAGGCCTTTCCTGGGCCTTAAAGCATGACAAAGTAAGGAAGGAATTCTTAACAGAACCCATTTAGGATTAAACAAGTTTTATTGTGGGTCTGAAGAAACTCCCCAGGCCTCCACAAACAAGTTTATTGGATGTCTGAAGGAACTCCCCAAACCTCTGTGATTTAGCAGGAGACAAGATAAGGGTAATCACCCCAGCACCTGGACCCATTTAGATTAAGTAAATTTACTGAGGCTATAGAGAAAAGTCTTCAGGACTCAGACCTTAGTTATAGATTAAAAGAAGTTAATCACTTATGTCTTTAGATGAATGCAGACTTACATGTAGACATATAGCTTAGAAGGCACATAAGCTCTGGAAAACTTTGTAATTCTGAGTTGGTCTGGCGATAATTTCCAGGCCTTCTCCCTGTAACCGGTTACAGAAATAAAAACTCGCTTCCTCCCCAGTTCATCTGTATCTCATTATTGGGTGGTGAGAAATAGCAGCTCGACCCTCAGTTTGGTCAGGGAACAGGTGTGTGGCCAATGTAAGCTCTGCTCTGTTAGGTTACTGGTCAGCTAATGATTAGGCAGAGATTTCCCTAAATGCTGAATCTAAAGTTACTTTCAGCTGGATAACTAAACAATGCCAGATTTCCATATAGGCAGCATTCATTTGCTTTGACAAGTTTTCCCCTGGTGATTTGCATGCATATTAAAGTTTAAAAAGCACTGCTTTATAGCACGCCATAGTTTGTTGCTTAACATATCTCTAAATTTCCATATGACACATATGTGTCACTACTTCTGTATTTTCTATTATGCAGGTTGCTTTAAGATATAATAGAAGTGCATAGGTAAGGGATCATTTTGTGTAAAGCATGTCTTAACTGCTTTCTCAGTCCTGAAGTAAGAAGAATAAAACTGCTGCAACAACTTCAGTTAGTGCAAATGAGGTTTATTGACTCATTTTTATTTGTTTCATTATTAAGCAAAAGAAGATACATCTTTTTCAAAACTGTGAGATTGAAAGGCAATTTAGTTGCCTTAATAAATACCTACTTACAAAGGCAATTTTCCCTTGTCTATACAAACTTAAATGTATGCCAATTTGTTTCTTTAAGTGGTATCTGTCAAATGAGTGACCACCCCAAAATGTACATAGCTCCAGAATGTCATTCCTCAAATTTTCATTAGCTAATTTGGTAAGTGGGTTTGCGTCTCCCTGTGTTAGTTGTTTTATCAGAAGATAACCATGTGAAAGAAGTCCCAGAATTTGGTCAAATACTTGCTAGTAGTGGTTGAAACTGTTTCCAAATAAAAATTATTTTATTTCTTTCATTCATGCTCCATCCTTGCAGGAGTAACAGAATTTAACATCATAAAGTTAGTATAGGGTAAATTAATTCAGACCACTACCCAGGTTCTGGGTTTTATTCTCATTAGGCAAATTAAATTTATTTCTTTTCCTGACCGGTATATATCATCAGGAGGCTGAGTATGTAAGCGTAAATTAACAAATGTAAGTTCATCACCATTACTGTATTAGCAACCTCTGTTGTTATTGCTGGTATTGCATTAGTAGCACACCTGTAGTATACAGAGGCTAGTATTTAGCAGATGTAACTCCGTGTGTGTCTGTGTGTGTGTGTGAGAGACAGAGCGAGAGCCAGAGAGAGAGAGAGAGAAACTGAGTCTTTTCCATGGATGTACCATCAGTAACTATACTATCTTTCTTAGATTATGTTTAATATCCCAATTGCGTTAATATCTTTTTGACATGGTATGGAGAGAAATAATAAGACTTATTAGCACAGTTTGGAAAAGTCAAACTACATAAGAACACTGAACAATAACCTTCACAAATGTGAAACTTTGCAGAACTTCTCATGATAGAGTAAGGACCTCTATAAATGTGCCCCTCCGTAAGAACAACAAAAATCCTGGCAAAATTGGGGGAAAAAAATTAACTTTTTCAGAGCTCTGGAATTAACCAAAGGTTTGCAATAATCTGAAGAGCATTGATTTAAAAAATTGATTGAATCTTGGTAAGAAAAGAGGCTTCATGGACTTGTACTTAACAACTCCCCGTCTCCCTCTTTGCAGCTCTACAGTAGCCTTGAAAATCAGGAGCCTCACAAATTGGCAGGCTTGCAGTTACAGGAGGGGCAACGCTCCTCCAAAAGTCACATTTATAGAACATTCCCACTTCCAGAGCTGTGCCACAACTTGGCCAGTCTTTCAGCTCCGTGAATACTCTACTCCAAGTATTTGTAGTTATCAGGCCTAAGAGCTTACTCTGTAGAAAAGCCCTAACCCCGGGACATTTGTAAACAAAACAGTGGCAATTGTTTACCATCACACTTGCCTGAGGCAGCAGTACCAACTGGAGTAAACAAATGGCTGAGCTGACATGCTTTAAAAAATATATGTGAAGAATAAGATAAATATGGCGAATTGAAAAGCTCTGAAATATTCCCAGGCAACATAGAAGGTCAAATGCATGTGCTGATTGTGTGCATGCACAGCAAAGACCTGAGAGGAAGTCAGTCTTTCACTTTTAGCTGACCTTGAGGATTTGCATAAGCAGGATTTGAAGACTAGGGCACAGTTTTAAACTGCCTGGTTGAATGTTGAAGACATGTTCCAACTCACACAGAGACTCTTGGAAAAGACTGAGGGACTTATTGGTTCTAAGCATTTAGGGAGATCTCTGCCTAATCATTAGCTGACCAGTAACCTAACAAAGCAGAGCTTACATTGGCCACATACCTGTTCGCGGACCAAACTGAGGTTCGAGCTGCTATTTTTTTGCGGTCTTTCAAGTCTCTGGTGAACACAATGGGCTTTACTTCCCCTGACAGATAATTGGCCCACTTCAATTTTGCCTAAGGCCACAATTCCAAGTGCAGGTTCTGCCAAAGGCCAGTACCCAAGTCTAGAGAAAAGTCCACCTTCACCACTCCCCTGACCTCACAGACTGTTTTGTTAATTAATTACAGAGGGAGTTTTCTGCCCATTTATGTTCATGGCAGGGCAACAAAAAGATCAAACAAATCCTTCCCAGACTTTCACGGTGACCACTACTATAAGGAGATCACTTGGTGAGTGCAGTGATAATACAACCGACTGACCCTTCAGAGAGGCATAGAAAACTGTCATAACAGTAAAAAGGTATCCTTTTTGTTCAAAGTATAATTGGGAATCAGTTGAGTGTTCTTGTTATGAGTATGAGATGGGGTTTGAATCCACATTGTCCCACTGAATGACAAGGAGCAAATTGATCTTCTTCTAGCATAATTTCTCTTCTGTAAAATGTGATTGGTTTAATGATTAAATGAGGTAATGTATGTCCTTACTACTCAAAATGTATCTGATACCAGCAGCACTGGCATCACCTATTATTATGTTAGACATGCAGAATCTGAGGCCCCGTCTCAGACTTACTGAATTAGAATCTTCAGTTTGAACAAGATTCCCATATGTGCATATGTGATTCATAAGCACATTAAAGTTTGAGAAGAATTGCTGTATGCCAAGAATTCAGCACAGTACATTCTTCATAGTAAGGACTCATTGATCTGAAGCTATTGTTATTAGGATTTTCTTTCTCACTTGATTTTTACCACAATCCTGTGAGGTTGGCATATCAATTATTTCTACTTGCCTGGCTCCCTGCATTCAACATAAGCGCTCACCACTAACTTCCTCACGCCATATGGCCATTTGGATGTTTTCTGCTCTATTGTCTCAACTTCCCTCCATCTCTCTTAGTTCTTGAAGGTTGAGGTTCCATTTTAAGGAATGCCACACTGGATGACATATAAAGATTTCTTCTAGATTTTAAACACTTATTACATGTTTACTTTCTGGACTGAACCATGTCATGTTCCATTTCCTAGCTAGTTATTTTTAGTATAGTTGTTAACGTGGACTCTAAAGTTAAAATTGTGTCTCTATCACTTTCTAGCTTTGTAATCTTGGCTGAAGTTATTTAACTTCTTTGAGTTTATTATATGGAATACAGTTTATATGTGGTAATGTAGGTGAAATATGCCACAGTAAGTAAACAATCAAGTATAGCTATTAATATAATCATCAGTCTGTTTATTGCTATTCTCATGATCATATTATCTTTGTCACATTTATCCTCACAAAAACTAATTAGTATTGTGTCTGCTTTCATAAATAGAAATGAAGCCTTAAAATGTGAAGTAGTAATTCACCCAAAGCTCTACAGTCAATTGATACAGAATCAATGTTAAAACACAACCTGTTTTCCCACTATATTACACTACTTCATACGGTAAGTAACATGGGACAGTAGAAAGGATTCTGGGTCTGGGCATGAGGACAGGATGGATAATGCCAAATGACAATTGGAGTATAATCAATTTTCAATACATGAAATCGCTGCTGGTTTAATACAACTGTATCAAAATCAACCAAGTCGGAGTCTAGGTTATAAGCCTGAAATTAAATGCCAGAGCCCGAGTCTAATCCAAACAGCCATACCTACAAGATCAATTTCAGGAGTAGTCCAGAGTATTGATTAAGACAGCAAATCTTTCTTCTTTGCCTTCCTTAGAGACCCACACACCTATAACTTTGGCCCTTCAAGCATAGTTAACCCTAGGAAGCAAGGTGAGTTAATGAAGAAGTAATTACGGGCAAATCCGAAATGTCTAACCCCTCTGCTGGGAATGTTTAAAAAATAAAAATGTAATGTCGATTGAAAGGAAAGAGCACAAGAACACAGGTTGATCCAGGGTAAATTCTAAACAGAAGAATATTTACTTGGTTCTTGAGAGACTAGAGGGAAACAGGGATGGGCGTGTGTTTGAAACAGAGTTGTGAGTTGTGAAAGTGCCCCTCTGATGGTCTCATTATTGCTAATGGCAGTGGAAATTGATATAGCTTTTTTGGTGAACAATGTTGCAATATGAATCAAGAGCCTTAAAATGTTTATGCTTTTTAATCCTGCAATTCTACTTCAGGGAATCTATCCTAGAGAAATAATACTTAAATATAGAAAAAAAGTTTTATTCTTAGAAAAGCTCTATGACAGATCTTGTGATCCTGACAGCATGATCAGTAAATGTGAAGCTTGAAAATGTTTTTCCTCTTAAAGCTCCAATGGGGCTCCAATGGTCATGCTGGAAAGGGAATCTGGCACGGACTTTACCACTTCTTATTTATGTTACAAGAACATGAGGCTTGCCTTTAACCTTAAAATGTATTCTTACAGTGAGAAAAATTGACATAATGAAGGAATAATCACTTTACAAAAGACTTGCTACAGATTTTTTAATATCAAATGCTTTTATCTTATTTATCTATTTCTTTACAGCGAAATTTTCAGTTGAAAAGCCTGAGTATATTCCCCTCTTCAAATTCCTCTCATGGAATAGTGAGAGAACGGGCAATATTGCCCATTGAAAATCAACCAGCGATGTTTTTCCAGAACCATTTTGTCCTTAAGGAAAACTGATTTCTATGTAACAGGAATATAGCTATTTCGTAAAGCTGAGTACATCTGGATTACTTTTCCTGACTTAGATCTATTATCCACAGCAATATTTAATGCAAATTGTCTGCTCATTTTTCTTAGGACGCTTATCTGAATGCAGAGCACATTCTTGGCTGTCACTAAAAGGTCTGGATTCTTAAAAATTAGTATAGGATATGTGGGTCTAAAAATTCTAGAATAAGTTAAAAACTAAGTATAATATTAATAGTCAGAGGTTATTAAAAACTATTCTGATCTGGTAGTCTTACAAATATGTCTTTTACTTTTGTTATCTGAGAATATCCTTGGCTTCTAGAAAATTGATTTTTAGTTGATATGTTTATATTATTCATGTAATTATGCTTTCTTACATAATTAGTGCAAGTGCATGTAATCAGCTATAATATATAATTAGCTAATTGAGTCATTGTAAAAAATCATTGTGAAACTGAATATAATGCGTTGTATATCTGCAGAAGATAAATTTTTTTTTAAATTTGAATTCATTAAAATGGGTTTTTGTTTGCTTTGGAGTGGTTACTTTGTTCAAGTGTTAGGAGATTCCATGCAGCATTTCAAAGAAATGACCACACTTTCAGTTCCACACCTTCCAAATTTCATGGTGAAAGGATTGCCCTTCAGACACTTTATCTGGTGCACATCGATCATTTAAAAAGAGCTCTCTATACAGCAAGTCCTCAGATAACATTGTTTCATTCAACATCATTTTGTTATAACATTGATGAGAAAAAAATTGATTCCCAATCAGGACCACTGACTATGTGGACTTTGCACATTCTCTTCATATCTATATGAGTTTTCTCTGGGTACCCCAATTTCCTCTTACATCCCAAAGATGTGCACAATAAGTGAATTGGCATATCTACACGGTCCCAGCATGAGTGAGTATGAGTGTGGGTGTGAGTATACTCTGCTGGGTAATGGTTTCCTGTCCAGGGATGATTAACACCTTTAAGTCTGAGCTCCTGGGATAGGCTCTGGTGACCTGAGAGTCTGAAATGGAGTAAGTGGGTAAATAATTATCTTACTTGTTTTTATTAATCTGTTTTGAATGCACGTCTAGCTTACATTTATTTCAAAGTTGAATATTCGAAGTGTTTTTGTCTTTATTTAGAAATTTTGTGTTGTTTTTGTGACCAGAAATGTGCCAAAGGAACTTAACTCTTGTTTATGTAAATTAGCCTACGGTAAAAATAGGTTTCATTACTTTGTTTTGCTTAAAGTCACGGTTTCCAAGAATCTATCTACTACATTAACTGAAGACTTAACGTACAAGGTTTGGGACCCTGAGGATGCTCAGGTGTAACATAAGATGGCACTAGCTAGAGGCAAATAATGACACATTTAAAATCTGTTTACACATAACTTTGTATGTATGCCTGTGATTGAAAGCTATCATCATTACAACACAGGATACCAGCATAAGCTTCTTTTCATTTATAAATAACCTAATGGAAAAAAATTGTTATATTCTTTGTCTATAAAAGGTATCAGGAATGTTTGAGATAGAATGTTTTTTTTTTTTACATTTTATTTTAGGTTCAGGTGTACCTGTGGTTTGTTATATAGATAAATCGCATGTCACTGGAGTTTCAAGTATAGATTATTTCATCACCCAGGTAATATGCATAGTACAAGAAGGGATTTTTTAACTGTATCTTGTCCATATATTTTTTAATCTGAGGTTATATAAATATGAATTACATTGGTATTTACAGGTAATAGTTAATTTTTCAAAATGTAAAAAGTGAAACTTCCAATCTAAAAAATAAAGCTATTTTTGAGGAAGTGGATTTCTTATTACTAAAATTATTCTAGCAAAGGTCGTTTCTCAAAATTTCTTTTCTTCTTTCCAGCTTTACTGAGGTTTAATTAAAATTGCATTATATATTAAGATGTGCAACATGACATTTTGATATATGTATACATTGTGACATGACTGCCACAATGAAGCTAATTAACATATTCATCACGTCACATAGTTACCTTTTTGTGTACGTGTGGTGAGGACATACAAGATTTACTCCTTTAGCAACTTTTGTGTACACAATACAATATTATTAACTATAGTCACCATGCTGTTCATTAGATTTGAATCAGAACATTTCCTACATTTCATTAGATTAGAATCAGAACTTATTCACCTTGAATGGCTGAAACTTTGTATCCTTTGATCAACATATCTCCATTTTAAATTGAATCCTTGAATTGAATGATAATTTTACGAGGTGACTCCCGAAATACCTTCCAAGTCTTGAATTCTACAATTTTTGTTTTATAAATTCAGCAAATGAGAAAACCAGTTTAGTTACACTGAAGAGGAAAGCATCTCATTACTATAAACTTGTCTGTGGTCAAGGAACAGATAACTGTCCTAAACCCATTGCTGCCAATGAGCAAACCTGAACAATGCAGATTATACTTGCTTATTAACATTACTTTAAGGAAGACCCTTATTAAATGCTTTCACATATTTTATGTCATTGAATCCTTCCATCATTTCTAACCCTATTTTGTTTATGTGTAAACTGACACTTAAAAATATTACTACTTATCTAATACGAATAGCTAGAAGCTAGAAGCAGTGAAGCTGTCATTTCAGCATGTATATATCTGAATCCAGCTCTTGGGCTCACAGCCTCTATACCTATTGCTCCACTCCCTGGACATCTGAATCCATTCATTCACCATCTAACTCCAGGGTCTAGTGCTCTCTTGATATTTTCTGCTGTCAGAAGGAAGCTAATAACTCATTCACACAGTTCTGTTTAAGCGACGCCTCAGATTTACATCCCTTATTGCTTTCACAATGGTTTTAAATTTTGGCTGCATATTCGTTCACCAGGAGAACTTTTAAAAATGCCAGTTTACAGTCCACAATCCATAGAAATTAAATCAAAATGTTTGTAGTGGAACCCAGATATCATTATTGTTGAAAACTAATGGCCTAGTTTTGGCGAGCTTTATGGCAATTAAAATGGCATCAAGTGCAGAGCAAATTCTTTCCCCAACACCTGCATTTTATCATCCTCCTTCAGAGATGAATTGGGCCTGAACCATAACACGAACTAATATTTCCATATGATCTGCAGGAGCCAGCAGAAATCCAGAATACAACATGTCACCACTGAGCCCAAGGATTCTAGGTGAGGACTGTAGGGTGAAGGCGTAGTTCAAATTTTGAATTCACTTGAGGAGAGAGTGTTGGGGTTCACCCTAGAATAGACCTACCCTTACCTCAGAATATCCTGGGCCAATGGAAATTTGAAATTTAACTGCTATTGGTGGGGTTGGAGGAGGACATAAATCCATGGCAATGTTTAAGAAATCAATGATCTTTAGGAATTAGGAGGTTATCAAAGATGAAGCTGTGGTTCAAGATGGAAGATAAACACACCTGAACCAAGTGACAAAGTTTTCTGGGAGAATATGAGTATTCCTAGAGGCCAAAAGATAGGAGCACATTGATTTGAAAAGAATGGGTAGGCATATGAAATGAGTTTCAGAAGTAGCAGTGAGGAATGATAGTGATTAGATTATCTCATTCTTCCTATTACTCATAAGAAAAAAACCTCCGCACTCTTGCTCCAACACCAGAGAACTGGTAGAAGGAGAAATTTCCACAAGGTCAGTAGAAAGAGACAAGAAATAGGGACAAGAGCACGGACTTGGTGAGGCAATGGAGGCGAAAGTGAAAACACATCATAATGTTAAGGCTTCTTAGGCCTGCAGGCAGAATGGAAGTACATGACGTGACTATTGCATTGAAGTTATAAATCAAGAAATTCTGGCAGATGTTTCATGTCAAACCTTAATATTTTGTTTACAAAATAAAAATAAATTTCTTTTATTTTTATCTGAATGGAAACATAAGTTGCTAAAGCTAAAAACTGAAGCAACACCGAATAATATACAGAACAAAGGAACCTCCCCCTTCAAAAAAATAACTTCAAACTCAACTGCCTAGAGATGATCACTGTGAACATTTCAGTGAACATACTTTCTAACATTTCTATAGGCATGTCTATAAAACCATTTTTATTTCTTTCATTAATTTTTAATTTTTAATTTTAATTTTTGTGGGTATGTAGTAGGTATAAATATTTATGGCTTACATGAGCTATTTTGATCTAGGCATACAAAGCACATTAATAACATCGGGGTAAATAGGGTATTCATCACCTCAATCATTTATCCTTTGTGCTTTGAACAATCCAATTATACTCTTTTAGTTATTTTAAAACGTACAATTAAATTATTGTTACTAGAGTCACCCTGTTTTCAATACTAGGTCTTATTCATTTTCTAAATATTTTTGTACCCATTAAACATCCCCACATTCCCCCAACCCTCCCACTACTCTTGCCAGACTCCAGTAACCTCCTCTACTTGCTATCTTCATGAGTTCAATTGTTTTAATTTATAGCTCCCACAAATGAGACCATATGATGTTTGTCTTTTGGTACCAGGCTTATTTCACTTAACTTAATGATCTCCAGTTCCATCCGTAGTGTTGAAAATGACAGGATTGAATTCTTTTTATGGCTGCATAGTACTTATGTATCATATTTTCTATTTCCATTCATCTGTTGATGGACATTTAGGGAGATATATCTTGGCCACTATGAACACAGCTACAATACACATGGGAGTGCAGATATCTTTGGGATGTATTGATTTCCTTTATTTGGGGTATGTACCCAACAGTGGGATTGCTGGATCATATGATAACTCTATTTTAAGTTTTTGAGGAGCTTTCAAACTGTGGTTGTACTAATTTACATTCACACCAACAGTGTACAAGGGTTCCCTTTTCTCCACATCCTCACCAGAATTTGTTGTTGCTTGGCATTTGGATACAAGACATTTTAACTGGAATAAAGTAATATCTCATTGTAGTTTTGATTTGCATTGCTCTGATAATCAATGATATTGAGTTTTACATACCTCTGTGCCATTTGTATGTCTTCTTTTGAGAAACGTCTATTCACAACTTTAGCCCATTTTTAAACAGATTATTAGAATTTTTCCTATATAGTTGTTTGAGCTCCTTATATATTCTGGTAATAAATCCCTTGTCAGGTAATTTGTAAATATTTTTTCCATACTGTGGAATGCCTCTTCACTTTGTTGACTGTTTATTTTGCTGGGAAGAAGCTTTTCATCTTGTGATTCCATTTGTCCATTTTTGCTTTAATTGCATATACTTATGAGGTATTACTCAATAAATCTTTGAGGCTGGTCATTGTGGCTCACACCTGTAATCCAAACATTTTGGGAGGTTGAGGTGGGTAGATCACTTGAGCTCAGGAGTTCAAGAACAACCTGGATAACATGGTGACACCCTGTCTCTACAAAAAAAAAAATTAACCAGGCATGGTGGTGTGCACCTGTGATCCCAGTTACTTGGGAGGCTAAGATGGGTGGATCACTTGAGCCCTGGAGGTGGAGGTTGCAGTGAGCCAATATAATGCCACTGTACTCCAGCCTGGGCAACAGATTGAGACCCTGTCTCAAGAAAAAAAAGAGAGAGAGAAAAAAAGAAAAATATTTCTCAGACTGATGTCCTGGAGAGTTTTCCCAAGTTTTTCTTTAGTAGTTTCATACTGTGTGAACTTATATTTAAGAATTTCATCCATTTTGATTGAGTTTTTGTATAGGGTGAGAGATAGGGGTCTGGTTTCATTCATTTGCATATGGATATCCGTTTTCCCACCACCATTTATTAAAACACTGTCCTTTTGCAATGTATTTTCTTGGAACCATTGTCAAAAATGGGTTCACTGTAGATGTATGGATTTATCTCTCAGTTCTCTATTCTGTTCCACTGATCTATGTTTCTGTTTTTATGTCAGAGCCATGCCGTTTTTGGAAATACTGTAGCTCTATAGTAAAATTTGAAGTCAGATAATGTATATCTTCCAGTTTTGTTCTTTATGCTCAGAATAGCTTTGACTATTCTAGGTCTTTTATGCTTCCATATAACTTTTAAGATTGCTTTTTTATATTTCTGTGAAGATTATCCTTGGAATTTTGATAGAGTTTCATTTCATTGAGTCTGTACATTGTTTTGGATAGTATAGACATTTTAAAAACATTGATTATTCCAATCCATAAACATCGGTTTTAATAGTTTTCTGGTGGCTTCTTTAAGTTTTTCCAAATATAAAATCATATCATCTGCAAACAAAAATAATTTGAATCCTTTCTTTCCAATTTGAACGCTTTTCATTTCTTTCTCTTGTCTGATCGCTCCAGCTAGGACCTCCAGTACTATGTTGAATAACAGTAGTGAAAGTGGGCATTCTTGTCATGTTCTAGATCTTAGAGAAAAAGCTTTCAGTTTTTCACCTTTCATTATGATACCAGCTGTGGGTCTGTAATATGGCTTTTATTATGTTGGGGTATGTTCCTTCTATCCTGTTCTTTGAGGCTTTTTGTTATGAACGGATGTTGCATTTTATCATTGCCTTTTCAGTATCAGTGAAATGATCTTATGATTTTGTCCTTCATTCTTTGGATATGTTGTATCACATTAATTGATATGCGTATATTGAACCATCTTTGCATCCCTGAAATAAATCCCACTTGGTCATGTTGAATGAGCTTTTAAATGTGCTGTTGAATTCTGTTTGCTCATATTTTGTTGAGGATTTTTGCATCTATATTCATCAGGGATATTGGCTTGTAGTTTTGTTGTTGTTGTTGTTTGTTTGTTTATGTGTCCTTGTCTGGTTTTGGTATCAGCGTAATAATGGCCTCGTAGAATGAGTTTGGAAATATTCCTTTTTCCTATATCTTTTGGAATAGTTCGAGTAGGATTGGTATTAGTTGTTTCTTAAATGTTTGGTAGAATTCAGCAGTAAGCCATCAGGTCCCACCCAGGCTTTTCTTTGCTGGTAGACTTTTTAATATGGTTTTGATTTGTTACTTACAATTTAATATGGTTTTGATTTTGTTACTTACAATTTAAAATTGTTATATCATCTTGCTGAATTGACACCTTTGTCATTATTTAGTGACTTTTTTTGTCTCTTCATATAATTTTTGTCTGGAAATATATTTTTTCTGATGTAATTATAGCTACTTATGCTCTTTTTTGTTGATTCCTTTATCCTAGAATATATTTGTCTATCCCTTTATTTTCAGTCCTTATTTGTCTTTAGAGGTGAAGCTTTTTTTCTAGTAGGCAACAAATCATTTGCTTTTTAAACAATTATTCAGCCATTTTATGTCCTTTGATTAGAGAGTTTAGTCAATTCACATTCAATGTTATTATTGAGAAGTAAGAATTTACTCCTGCCATTTTATTATTTGTTTTCTGGTTGTTTTGTGGTGTTCTCTTCCTTTTGTCCTTCCTTTCTGTATTCCTTTAATGACGATGGTTTTAACTGGTGGTATAATTTAATTTCTTGATTATTTTGTGCATCCATTGTATATATTTTTGCTTTGAGGTTACTATGAGGCTTGCAAATTCTGTCTTATAACCCATTATTTTGAGCTCATAACAGCTTAACCTATTTGCATAAATGAACAAACAACAAAAAAAAATAAAACATAAAAAAACTACACCTTAGTTTTCTCTCACCAATTTTAACTTTTTATTTTTTCTATTTAAATCTTGTGTACTATGTCTTCAAAATGTTGTTGTACTTACAATTTTTATTGTTTCAGTATATAGTTATATAATGAAGTTTATATTCTTATATTAAATGTGTACTTAATATGAGTAGTTTACACACTACAATTACAGGGTTATAATATTCTGTGGTTTTTGTGTACTATTACCACTAAGTTTTGTATCTTGAGATGATTTCTTATTCTCATTGATGTACTTTTTTTTTTTTTTTTTTTTTGATTGAAGAAGTCCCTTTAGCATTTCTTGTAGGACAGGTTTGGTGATAAAATCTCTCAGCTTTTGTATTTTTTAGAAGGTCTTTATTTTTCTGTCATATTTGAAGGATACCTTTGCCAGATATACTATCCTAGGTAAACATTTTTTTCCCTTCGTAACTTAAATCTATCATGTCACTCTCTCCTAGCTTGTAAGCTTTCTACTGAAAAGTCTCCTGCCAGATCTAGTGGAGTTCCATTGTGTGTTATTTGTTTCTCTTCTCTTGATGCTTTTAGGATCCTTTCTTTATCCTTTACCTTTGGGAGTATGATTATTAAATGCCTTAAGGTTGTCTTCTTTGGGTAAAATCTGTTTGGTGTTCTATAACTTTCTTTTACTTGGATATTGATATATTTCTCTATGATTGGGGAGTTCTCTTTTATTATTTCTTTGAATAAACTTTCTACCACTGTCTCTACCCCATCTCGTCTTTAAGGCCAATAACACATAGATTTGCCCTTTTGAGGCTATTTTCTAGATACTGTAGTCTGTGTAGTTGTACTTCATTGTTTTTTATCCTTTTTCTTTTGTCTCATCTGACAGTGTACTTTCAGATAGCCTGTCTTTGAGCTCATATTTTTTTCTCCTTCATCAGTTCCGCTATTGAAAGACTCTGATGCATTCTTCAGTATGCCAGTTGGATTCTCAACTTCAAAATTTCAAAGAATTGAAACAATTCTTTTAAATTATTTCAATCTGTTTCTTTGTTAAACTTATCTGATAGAATTCTGAATTTCTTCTTTATGTTATCATGTATTTATTTCAGTTTCCTCCAAACAGCTATTTTGATTTCTCTGTCTGAAAGGTCACATATCTCTGTTTCTCCAAGAGTGCTCCCTGGTGCCTTAGCTGGCTCATTTGGTGAGATCATATTTTCCTGTATGGCTTTGATGCTTGTGGATGTTTTCTTGTGTCTGGATATTAAAAAGTTAGGTATTTATTCTATTTTTCAGTCTGGGCTTCTTTGGACCCGTCCTTCTTGGGAAGGCTTTTCATGTGTTCAAAAGTACTTGGGTGTTATAATCTAAGTCGTATCTGCATTAGGAGGAACCCCATCCCAGTAACCTTGTGGTTATTGCAGACTTGTAGACATACTGCTTTCATAGTCCTGAATAAGATCTGGACAATTTTTCTGGATTACCAGGCAGAGACTCTTGTTCTCGTCCCTACTTTTTCCCAATCAGTTTTTCTCTACTTATTCTGATCCACCTGGAGATAAGGGTTATATCAGGCAAGCACCCCGTGACCACCACAACTGGGAGTGTGCTGTGTCAGACCTGAAGCCAGCACAGGACTGGGTCTTGCCCAAGGCTGTTGTAACCACTATATGGTCACCACCTATGTTCACTTAAGGTCCTGGGGCTCCACAATCAGCAGGTGTTCAAACCCAGCCAGGCTCGTATCCTTCCTTTTAGGGTAGCAACTTCTCCCATTCCCTAGGCAGGTCCAAAGATGGTCTCTGGGAGCCAGGGACTGGATTCAAAAACCTTAGAAATCTACCCGGTGGTCTATTGTACTGTGGCTGAGTTGTCACTCAAACCACAAGATGTTCTCACTCTTTCCCACTCTTCCTTTCCCTTTTCACAGGGACAGAAGCCTCATCACATGTCCACCACCACCACAGGCTCATGGGGAATACTGCCAGGTTACCGTCAATGTTACCTTAAGATGTAAGAGCTCCTCTGTCAGATTAAGTGTAATGCTACCTGGCCTGGGACTCACCATTCAGGGAAGTGTACTCCCATCTGGACAAGGGCAGGTCCAGAAATCCTGTCAAAGGACCAAGGCCTGGAATCAGATACACCAAGTGCCTGCTTGATGTTCTAACCCCTTGTGGCTGTGCTAGCACCTAAGATGTGAGACAAAATTTCCTTTACTTTTCCCTCCACTTTTCTCAGGCAGGAGTCTCTCCCAATAGCCACCACAGTTGGGAATGTGCTGAATCTTACCTGAACCCAGCAAGTCTCAGAGTCTCACCAAAGCCCATAGCATAATACCTAGACATCACTGCTGGTTATACATGAACCCAAGGGCTCTTTAGTCAACAGGTGATAGGTCCTCCCAGGCCTGAGATTTTCCCCTCAAGGCAGTAGGTTCCCTTTTGGCTCCAGGTGTCTAGGAATTTCATCCTGGAGCTAGGGCTCAGAAAGGAAGCCTCACAACTCTGACTGGTGTCCTATCTTACTGTGGCTGAACTGGTAGCCAAGAGGCAAGATAAAGTCTTTACCCTTCCCTCTCATCTCCTCAAGTAGATGGAAGGGGTCTCTTTTAGAGGCGAGAGCTGTGTAGCCCGGAGCAGAGGGCAGGCTGGCACAAGCACTCCCTTAGCTGCCCTGGCTAGTGTCTCAATAGGTTGTGTGTCCCCAAGTCCACTGGTTCTGAGTCCAGTTCCACACTAAGACTTGTGTAGGATTTGCAGCCCTTGTGGCCTAGGCTACTTTTCAAGTTCTCTTAGGGTCCCCAAACACTTTAGCTGTGGTGGTGAGGCTTGCCTGAACTCAAGTTTGACCACTGATATGGGCAATTCTTCTCTGGCTAGGGCTGTTTTAAATGCTGCCTCTATGTGTGGGTGTCAGCTGAGTTCAGCCTGGTTTCGATTTCTGTTGTAACAGGGCAGCATGGAGTTCAGTGCAATGTCTTAAAATTGCTGCACCATCCCTCTCCCAATGGCACAGACTCTCTCTCCGTACCATACAGCCACTTCTGGCAGTGTCAGTGATTCAAGCTATCTTTCCTACCTTCTTCAGTGCCTCTTTCAGCAATAGGAAGTTAAACTAGGTACTGTGATAGCTCACCTGATTTTTGGCTCTTGTGAAGGTGCTTTTTCTGTGTAGATAGTGTTTAAGGTGGTGTCCTTGTGCAGGGTTGGGGGGCAATTGGTGGTTCCTTCTATTTGTTCATATTGCTCTCTATAAAGCCATTTTTTTAAAAAAGACGACCCTAATGTATATGTTAATTAGTTTGAATTAGCCATTCCCCAATATATACATATTTCAAAACATCTTGTTGTAAACAACAAATATTGGAATGTTTTTATTTGTCAAGTTAAAAAACATTTAAACAGGCTAGCTTAAACATGCCATTTCATAACTTAATGTTTCCTGCAATAATATGCCAATAAGTATGATCATTTTAAATAGATGTTCTGATATAAAGATGTACCATAATTTACTTAACTAATCTCCTGTTGGAGGGCATTTAGGGTGTTTCCTGTTCTTAGTTTCTCCCTATTATAAACAAATATCTGTGAAACATACTTTTACACAAACTTTGCATACCAGACTGATTTCTTCTTTGAGAGAAAGCCTAGAAATGGAACTGCTGGGTCAAAGTGTATGAATATTAAGAAATGTGATTACATTGCCAACTTGTTGCCAACTTGTTTCCCACTCCTTCCAGAAAGTTTACACTAACTTCTCCTCCTACCTTAACCTATTTCAGTTTGATCAGTGTTTAGTAATATCTTGACGTTTGTTTGTACTCCTTTTATTTGTGATGAACTGAGCATCTTTTCATGTGTTTGTTGATCATTTACATATACTACACTGAATTACAATATAGAACAGGGGTCAGCCTATAGGCTAAATCCAGCCAGTGGGCCAAATCTGGCCTACGACCTTTTTTTTGTATTTCATGCAAGCTGAGAATTGTTTTTACATTTTAAATGGTTAGTAAAAGTACTCAAAGAAGAACAATATTTATGATACATGAAAATTGTATGCAACTAAAATTTCAGTGTCCATAAAGTTTTATTGGAACACAGCCACACTCATGTATTTACATATATAATAGCAGAGATGAATAGTTTTTACAGAGAGTGTGGCTGGCCATTTTCTGTGAAGGACGAAATATTAAATATTTGGACAATTATCCATCCTGTGTTTTACAACAATGACTAAGAGTACAGACATTGAAGCCAAGACATTTTAGATACCTGCCCTACAACTGGCTATTTATTTGACATTGGCCAATTTACTTAATTCTCTACGCCTCAGTTTTTATTCATTGGTATAATGGAGAAGATAATGGTATTCAACTTAAAAAGTTTTGAGGATATAGTGAATTAACACTTAGAATAGTATTTACTATAAGTGCTATATAAAAGTTAGCTGGTATTTATATTCTTTTTATATGAATTATCTTTCATATCCTTGCCTATCTTTCCTTGTATTTTTTCTATTAGATTATGAAGATTTTGCATATTGGCATTTTACCTCTTATATATTATGTATTATAGTATTTTACAGTTGCTAATGATTTTTCACCTTGAAAGTGACTTTGGCTTACTCTAAGAAAGCATAATTTTAATTTCCCATTCATCTATTTGTAATTTTATAAAATATTAGTAAATGAATTCAAAATGAACTCATTTAGTCCAACTATCCTTCTCAAGTTGGAGTTTCCTCTGAAATATCTAGAAGTACTTGAAAATTAACTACATACTATTGAATTGGGACCTCCCATTGCTCTCAATTTTAAATCTTAGGGTCACAAATGACAAATTCATTTCTTCTTTCTTGTAAAGCTTCACCCTAATGAGAAAAAAGTTATCCTCTGATTTTTATCTTTATTTTCCTCCACCCATCCTTCCATTCCATATCTTCATTCTTCATTTTTTTGCATGCTAAACCTGTCTGAGGCCTCAAGTGTTCTTGGAACACAGTTTCACCAATTCTCTTCATCATTATAGTTTATCATGTTAAAATAATCCAATTTATCATTAGCCTTTGCTTTGTGCCTTATTCTGCAATATGAAAGCATCAGATATAACACAATCTTACAAATAACTTATAATATCTCATCACAGGTAATAATCTATTAGGTCTTGGGTAGTTCAAAGCTCCAAACTCTAGAAGTCTCTCTCTTTTTTTGATCAAACCATTTATATTTTAAATCATATGCTCTTGGGATCTAGCCAGACACAAGTCTAGCATACACTATGTAAAATGGGATCAAGACACTTTATGAATATAATAAACAAGTAATTTTAAGAATTTTGCCCTTGTTGATATTCGGCACTAGGAAAAAAAGCATACCTACTGCTAACCCTAATAATATGGGGGCACTGGCACACTTTGTCATGACCATAATGATGCTTTGATCTTTGATGTACACACAGCCCAAATCAGAACTGGGATTTCCCTATAACATGAGACTAGGAGATAGAAAGATAGATAGATAGATAGAGGCATAGATACATAGATATATCAGAGCTGATCTTATTTTCTCTAAAATCATAAAGCAAGATAGCATTCATTATTTAAGTGGTCAACAATTCTAAGAACTGACAAAATACATTTTGGATATAAAATACTATTATATTGATCAGTGATGAAAAAATTTACCTAAACTTATTAACAATTATTCCATGTCATTCAAATGACCATGGAATAGCATTTATGATTTTATAAAGCTACTATTTTAGGTGGAGCTGGTCAAAAAGTAAACAGCTATGTCTAAAATAAAGTGTCTTTGAGAAAAACTTGTTTTTTTCCAGTTGCAATAAAATATACATTTAACTCCCAAGCAAAAATATATAGTCAGTAATACAACATAAAGCAAAGTCATGTACACAGTAGGACAATAGTTTACAAACCAAGGAAAATATCTTTCATTATTCTATTTTGTAAAACTATAAAACTTTAGGATTTCATACTTTTCTAGGTACATATTATTGACAAAGCTTACAAATCATAGAGGTTTTAAAATTTAAAAAATGCTGCAACTGAGTCAGTCACATGTTTTTGTCTCTTACCAGTATAGAGTCCCCATTTTCTGTAGCCATTGCCCCTTAGTAGTCCCATGATACTTCTGAGAAGTCAGACACCAGTTTGTCTGGAAGAATCAACACACTTTTAATTATTATAGATTTTTTTCCTGTTTTGCCATGGGAGTAGGTTAGTATTCTGACTAGCTCTAACACCTATATTTTGAAAATGGCTTATATGAGAGAAAACTCCATGATCCCATTGTAACACTGCACAACCTCCTTTCAGTTCAACACGTTCCCATCACCATGACAACCAGAGGAGTTGTAGTGAAAACTTACCCTTCCATTTTAACCCTCGTCTCAACCTGAATAGTTAGCTCTAAGTAAGTCCTTTTTATCTCCGTTGAATTCCAGTGTCCCTGTTACAATCTCCTTAACGTTTTCCTATTTACATTCATTAAATTTGTCAAGAATAAGTAGATGAGAATAAAGAATTCAGATTGAATAGATCCTAATTATCAACTGAAAAAATTGGTGAGAAGCATTTTAAAAGTGATAAAAAGTATACACTATTGAGAGCAAGTTGGTGGAATAGGAGGTTTCAGCACTCATCCCCCCTCAGAAACATCAATTTGAACAACCATACATGCAGAAAAATACCTTCACAAGAGCTGAGGAAAGCAGGTGAGAAAATACAGCATAGAAGTATGAAAATATGCAATGAAGAGAGTAGAAGTAATAGTTTTAATTTACCTGCATCACCCTTCCAAAAACCCCAAAAAGTACAGTGTGGACAGAAATATCCTTTGCTTGGCAGAAAAAGAGGGAAGTGAGCTCCAGACCTTGCCTTGAACCTCTACACTGACCCATCCCAGTAAACCCAGCCTGGCTTGTCGCCACAGTACCAGGATCCAAGCTGGTACCGGGACTAAGTCACTAGAATCATCTCACTTGCCTGGATGACCTCAGTGGTCTTAGGCTCTGGACGAGCCCCATTGCTAGGTGGCCCCAGTGACTCCAAACTTTGGACCCACCCCAGTTCCAAGTCAGCCTTCACAACTCAGGCTCTAGGCCAGTTCCCATGGTTCCAGGCTCCAAGCTAAACCCACAGCTCCAGACTCTAAACTGGTAACTGCAAATTGAGGTTCCATGTCCAACCCAGCACCAGTCCAGATACTATAGCCACAAACTTCTGGTCTGCCTGGATGACTTGGTGTACAGGTCTGCCCCACTTCCAGGCTGACCCCAGGAGCACCATGCTCTGGACTGCTTTAAGCAGCAGCCTAGACACCCATGGCCCTAGGTTTTAGGCCCACCCCATCACTAGGCTAGCACCCACATCTCTGGTCATTAGGTCAGCACCCACAGACTCAGCCTCCAGAACAGTCCCTGTAGATATGGACTGCATGCTCACCCAGTACCAGGCTAGCCCCTGTGGTTGCAGGCTGTAGGCACACCCAGATTTTAGCATAACCCAGAGCCAGGTCATTCAACAAAGCTCAAAGCTTTGGAACTGACTGACCATCAGGTATGTACCCCAACCTCAGGCACAAAGCTGGTTCCTGCAGACAAAGCTCCAAGGATGCCCAGAGCCAGGCCACTTCTATCAACCCAACACTTTGGGCCTGCTCCCTGACCTCACACTTAGGGATACCCAGGGTCTGCACCTGTTCCAGAAGACCCAGGGCTCAGGCACATCCTTCCAGTGGCAGGCTGGCCCCCATGCACTAAGGCTCCAAGTTGACCCATGAAGACCCAAACTAAGGCCAACCTCTGCAAACTCAGGACCCAGGCCCACTTCAGCTCTAGGCCAGCCCCCATGGACTCAGGCTTTCAGGCCCATTCCAATGGATCTGAAATACCAGGTCCATTCCAGCATCTGGCAATCCCCTGAAGACTCAGCCACAAGACCCACCCAAGTTCCAGATCAGCCTCTGTGAACTCAGGCTTCAGGCCAGTCCTTGCAGACCAAGGCTTCTGGTTGACCCTCATGGGCCTAGGGTCCAGGCATACCCCTGAGAACACAATCACATGTCTATCCAGTGAATTCAAGCTCCAGGCATAAACCCTGTGGACACAGGCATCAGGCCCACTCACCTATTGACCCAGGCACCAGGACAAGCTAATTGGTGAAGGATGTTCCCAGATAAAGCCAGTCTATAAAGACTGGAATAGGTCCCTACTTTTTCAAATGCACAGACATCAACAAAAGGCAACAAGAAACATGACAATACAAAGAGATAAAACTCACAACAACCACACAATAATCTCCTAGTATCTAACCCTAAAAGAAATGAATATAATGAATGCTCAACACAAATTCAAAAATAACTGTTTTAAGGTAGCTGAGCAAACTTTAGGAAAATACAGAGAAACAGTTGAAGTCAGGAACACAATAAATATCCCAAATTAGAATTTAACACACAGATTTTAAAATATGGGCTGGATGGATGGCTCACACCTATAATCCCAGCACTTTGGGAGGCTGAGGCAAGTGGATCATGAGGTCAGGAGACCGAGACTATCCTGTCTAACATGGTGAAACCTCATCTCTACTAAAAATACAAAAAAATTAGCTGAATGTGATGGCACACACCTGTAGTCCCAGCTACTCAGGAGGCTGAGGCAGGAAAATCCCTTGAACCTGGGAGGTGGAGGTTGCAGTGAGCCGAGATCGCACTATTGCACTCCAGCCTGGGTGACAGAGTGAGGCTCTGTCAAAAAAAAAAGTATGAAAAAAAACCAGAAATTATGGAGCTGAAAAATACAATGAATGAAATGATAAATGCAATGGAGAGCATCAACAGTGGAATTTATCAAACAAACAAAATAATCTGTGAACTCAGAGGTAGGTTATTTGAAAATATACAGATATAGGGAAAAATGTTAAAATGAATGAAGAAAGTTTGTGAGATTTATAAGATAGATTCAAAAGAACAAATCTTCAAGTTACAGGACTTTATGAAGGAGAAGAGAAACACAAAGGAGAAAAAAATCTATTTAACGAAATAATAGCAAACACTTTCCAAATTTAGAAGAAATATATAAATATCCAGGTACAGGAAAGTAAAAGATTTCCAATTAGGTTTAATCCAAACAAGACTACATTAAGACATATCATAATTAAACTGTAAAAAAATAAAGACAAAAATAGGATCACAATGCAACAAGATAGAAGGAGCAAATCACATATAAGTAAGGGATTAAATAAGTACATTAGCTTTTTTTCAGCAGAAACCTTACAGGCCAAGAGAGAATGGGAAAATATATTCAAATGACTGAAGGGAAGAGCTGCGAACCACATACCATACCCAGAAAACTGTTCTTCAAAATGAAGGAGTGATACAGACTTCCCCAGATAAATAAATGGTGAGAGAGTTCATCACCATCAAACTTGTCTTATAGGAATGCAGAAAGCAATTATTTAAGTAGAAAGAAATGATGTTAATTAATAAAATGAAAACATATGCAAGCATAAAACTTATGGTAAAAGTAAACACATAGTCAAATTCAGAATATTCTAATACTGTAATGGTGGTGTGTAATTTATATTTTTAGTAAGAAGGTTAAAAAAGTCAAAACTACTAAACATAAGAGCTACAATAATTTATTAAGGCATACACACAGGAAGAGTGTAAATTGTGCCATAAAAGCATAAAATGTGAAAAGGAGGTTGAGTAAAAGTGGAGAGTTTGTATATGTGATCAAAGTTCAGTCTTTATCAGCCTAAAATAGCCTGCAATAACTATAACATGTTTCATATAGCCTAATGTTAATCACAAAACAGAAACCTACAGTAGATACACAAAGGATAAAACATAAGAAATCAAAGCATACAGGAGGAAATAATCTAATCACAAAGAACAACAGTGAGAGAAAGGAACAAAGGGCTACAAAATGACCAGATAACAATGAACAAAATGTCAGTAGAGTTCTTATGTTAGTCCATTTCATACTGCTATAAAGAAATACCCAAGACTGGGTAATTTATAAAAGAGAGAGTAATTGATTCACAGTTTTGCATGGCTGGAGAAACCTCAGGAAACTTACAATCATGGCACAAAGCGAAAGGGGAACAAAGACTTTTTTCACATGGCAGTGGAAGAAAGAAGTGCAAGTACGGGAAATGTCAGACGCTTATAAAACCATCAAATCTTGTGAGAACTCACTTACTATCATGAGAACAGCACTGGGGAAACTGCCCCCATGATCAAATCACCTCACTCCCTTGAAACGTGGGGATCACAATTTAAGATAATATTTGGGTGGGGCACAGAGCTAAACCACATCACCTTACCTATCATATTTATTTGAATGTGATTGGATTAAATTCTCCAATTGAAAGACATAGAATGGTTGCATGATTTGTTAAAGGACCCATCTATACGCTGTCTACAAGAGAGTCACTTCACCTATAAGGACATACATAGACCAAAAGTGAAGAGATGAAAAAATATTGCATGCAAATGGGAACCAAAAGGAGCAAGCAAGAGTAGCTATACTTACGTCAGATAAAACAGATTTTAAGTCAAAAAATTGTAACATGACAAAGAAAGTTGTTATATATTGATGAAGGGGTCAATTCATCACAACACATAAAAATTATAAATATATATACACTCCTCTGTAGTACCTAAATATATAACACAAATATTAGTAGCTCTGAAGAGATAGATTGTAATACAATAATAGTAAGAGACTTTCAGCAATGTACAGATCACCTAGAGAGAAATATCAATAAGAAAACATCAACTTAAACTTACATTTTAGATAAAATTGACCTAACAATATATAGAACACATTCTGTCTAAAAGAAGCAGAGCACATATTCTTCACGACTGCACAGATACATACTCTAGAATAGATTTTATATATGCTGTAAAACACATCTTAATATAAGATGTTTAAAATCATATGAAGCATATTTCCTGACCATAATGGTATGAAAATAGAAATCAATAATAAGAGAACTTTTGGGAAATTCATAAACAAAAAATTAAACAGTAAGCTCATGGAAAAACATGAGTCAAAACTGAAATTTACAGAATAATTTAAATATATATTGAGACAACTGAAAATGTACACACAGCATACTGATGAGATACAACAAAAGCATTTCTAAGAGAGAAGTTTATAGCAACAAATATCTACATCAGAAAATAATATCTCAAGTAAAAAACCTAACTATACACCTTAAGAAATTAGAAGAACAAGAACAAGCCACCCAACATCCAATATTAGTAGAAGGAAGCAAATAATAAAGATCAGAGCAGAATTAAATGTCGTTAGAAAACCAATAGCAAATGTCTACAAAACTAAGATTTTTAAATAATTAATATTGTTGAAATGACCATACTTCTTGTCACTTATAAGTAGGAGCTAAGCTATGGGTACACAAAGTCATACAGCGTGGTGTAACAGACTTTGGAAACTCAGAAGTGGGAGGCTGGAAGCAGGGCAAGAGATAAAAAACGACATATTGCATACAATGTACACTACTTGGGTAATGGATGCACTAAAATCTCAGACTTTACCACTATACACTTTACCACTATATACTATTTTTCAAAAAAAGATAAAATATACAAACATTTAGGCAGACTAAGTAAAAAAGACAGAAGACTCAAATAAATGAAAATAAAAGCTAAGACATTACAACTGTTACTATAGAAATACAGAGGAACATGAGGCGACTATGAACATTTAAACACCAATAAATTTGATAACTAAATGAAATGGATAATTACCTATACACATACAACCTACCAAGACTAAATCACAAAGGAATAAATAATCTGAATAGGCCAATAATGAGTACAATAATTGAGTCAATAATAAAAAGCCTTCCATAAAAGAAAAGCCAAGAAATTGATGGCTTCACTGCTGATTCTACCAAACATTTAAAGAAGAACTAATATCAATCATTCTCAAATGCTTCCAAAAATTTGAAGAGGAACTACTGCCAAACCTATTTTATGAGACCTGCATTACCCTGATAGAAAAGCCAAACAAATCCACAAATAATATTGCAGGACAATATCCTGAAGAACACAGATGAAAAAACCTCAACAAAATACTAGCAAATGAAATGCAACAGCACTTTAAAACAACCACTCAACACAATCAAGTGCAATTTACCCCAGGGATGCATGGATGGTTCAACATATGCAAATTTATAAATGCGATTACACTACATTAACAGAATAAAAGACAAAAATCATACAGTCATCTCAATAGGTGCAGAAATATCACTTGTCAACATTAACCATCCTTTTATGATGAAAACTCAACAAGTTAGTTATAGAGGTAATGTATCTCAATGCAATAAAGTCCATATATAACAAACACACAGCTTACATTATACTCAATGGTGAAAAGTTGAAAGTTTTTCCTTTAAGATTGAGAACAAGACAACAAGGCCCACTCTTACCACTTCTATTAAACAGTACTGGAAATCCAAGCCAGAGCAATTAGGCAAGAGTAAGGAATAAAAAGCATTCAACAAATGAAAAAGTTACAACATGATATTATATATACATAATCCTTAAGACTCCACCAATAATATGTTAGAACTAATTTAAAAATTTAGTACATTTGCAGAATACAAATCAACATAAAAATCAGTCGCATTCCTATCTACTAATCACAAAGTATCTGAAAAAGAAATAAGAAATCAATCTAATTTAAAATAACCACAAAAGGTGAAACACAGTGGCTCTTGCTTGTAATTCCAGCACTTTGGGAGGCTGAGGTGGATGGATCACTTGAGGCCTGGAGTTCCAGTCCAGCCTAAACAACATGGCAAAACTCCATCTCTACTAAATATACAAAGCTTAGTTTGGTGTGTTGGCTCATGCCTGTAATCCCAGCTACTTGGGAGGCTGAGGAACAAAAGTTGCTTGAACCTGGGTGGTAGATATTGCAGTGAGCCAAGATTGTGCCATTGTACTACAGCTTGGGCAACAGAGCAAGATCCTGTCTCCAAAAATAGTAGTAATAATAATAATAATAATAAATAAATAAATAAAATAGCAACAAAAACTTCAAAATATATTTAACAAAGGAGGGAAAAGACATATACACTAAAAACTATAACACATTAATGAATGAATTAGAAGAAAACTAAAAAAAAGGGAAAAATATGCCATGCTTATGGATTGGAAGAATTAATATTGTTAAAATGACCATGCTTGTTCTCACTTATAAGTGAGAGTTAAGCTATGGTACACAAAGGCATACAAAGTTGTATAACAGACATTGGAGACTCAGAAGCAGGAAGGTGGAGCATGGCAACAGATAAAAAGCTACATAGTAAGTACAATGTACACTACTCGAGTGATAGATGGACTAAAATTTCAGACTTTACCACCATACAATTCATCCAGGTAATTAGAACCACTTATACTCCAAAAGCTATTGAAATTTAAAATACATATTTTTAAAAATGACTATACCACCTAAAGTGATCTACAGATTCAATTCAGTCTCTATCAAAGTTACAATGCCATGTTTACAGAAATTTTAAAAAGTCCTAAAATAAGTATGAAACCTCAAGAATTTCTGAAGCAATCTTGAACAAAAATAAATAAATAAATAAAATTGGAAGCCTCACACTAGACAATCTTATAAATATACTAAAAAGCTATAGTAATAAAAACAGCATGATATTGGCATAAAAACAGACTAAGGAAACATAATAGAGAGCTCAAAAATAAATCCACACATTTACTGTCATTTGACTTTCTACAATGATTCCCAAAACACACAAGAGACAGTTTCTTCAATAAATGGTGCTGAGAAAACTGGATATCCATATGTAGAATAATGAAATTAGGCCTTAATCTCACACTATATACAAAAATCAACTCAAAATTGATTAAAGACATAAATGTAATAACTGAAACTGTAAAACTTTTAGAAAAACACACAGGGTAAATCTCTATGATATTCATCTGGAAAATTATTTTTTGGATATGATTCCAAAAGCACAGGCAACAAAAGCAAAAATACATAAATGGGATGACATCAAACATAAAAGCTCTTGCACAGCCAAGGAAATAATCAACCGAGTCAAGATATGACCTACTGTATGGAAAAATATTTGCAAACCATATAGCTGATAAGAAGTTAATGTCTAAAACATAGAACTCAAACCACTTAATAGAAAAGAAAAATCCCAAAACCTGATTACAAAATGAGCAAAGGATCTGAATAGACATTTCTCCAAAGAAGCCATGAAAATAGCCACTAGAATATGAAAAAATCCTTATCATTATTAATCATTAGATATTACAAAGTAAAATCCCATGAGGTATCACCTCATACCTGTTAGAATGGCTATTAACAAAAAGAAAAAAACATAACAAGTATTGGCGAGGATGTGGAGAAAAGGGAGCACTTGTCCACAGTTGGTGGAAATGTAAATTGGTATACCCATTATGGAAAACAGTATGGAGCTTCCTCAAAAAATTAAAAATAAAACTACCATATGATCTAGCAATCTCACTATTGCATTTATATGAAAAATAATTGAAATCAGTACGTTGAAGTGATGTCTGCACCCTCACGTTCATTGTAGGATTATTCACATTAGCCCAAATACATAATCAACCTAACTGTTCATTAATAAATGGTTCGATAAAGAAAATGTGATATGCATGCACAATGGAAAACTATTCAGCCTTATTAAAGAATAAATTCCTGTCATTTGGACATGGATGACCCTGGAGGGCATTATGAAAAATGAAATAACCCAGAAACAGAAAGTCAAATACTGCATAATATCACTTATATGTAGAATATTTAAAAAGTTGAACTTTTAGAAGTATAATAGAAAGTAGAATGGTGGCTACCAGGAGCTGGGGCAAAACAGGGGTTAGGTAAACATTGGTCAAAGTATATAAAACTTCAGTTAGAAGCGAGCACTAGGTTCAAGAAAGCTATTTTACAACACAGTGACTGTAGTTAAGACCAATGTATTGTACTTGAAAATTATAAAGAGGTCAGATTTTAATTATTCTCACCACAAAAAATGGTAAGTATGTGAGGTAATGAATATGCTAATTTGCTTGATCCAGCCATTCCAAAATGTATACTATTTTGAAAATGTCATATTGTACTATATATATTGTACTATATATAGTACAAATGACATTTTGAAATATATATTATATATTATATATAAATATATATATGCACACACACATATATTCACACACACACACACATATTCGTTTTAGGCCAGATGCGGTGGCTCACGCCTGTAATCCCAGCACTTTGGGAGGCTGGGGCTGGTGGATCACGACGTCAGGAGTCTCATACCAGCCTGGCCAACATGATGAAATCCCGTCTCTACTAAAAATATAAAAATTAGCTGGGTGTGGTGGCACACGCCTATAAACCCAGCTACTCGGGAGGCTAAGTCAGGAGAATCGCTTGAACCTGGGAGGTGGAGGTTGCAGGGAGTTAGATCACACCACTGCACTCCAGCCTGGGTGACAGAGTAAGACTCCATCTAAGTAAAAAAGGAGGAAGGAAGGAAGGAAGAAGGAAGGAAGGAAGGAAGGAGGAAGGAAGGAAGGAAGGAAGGAGAGTGAAAGAGAGGAGAGATAGAGAAAGAAAGAAAGAAAGAAAGAAAGAAAAGAAAGAAAGAAGAAAGAAGAAAGAAAGAAAGAAAGAAAAGGAGAGAGAAGAGAAAAGAAAGAAAAAGAAAGAAGAAAGAAAGAAAGAAAGAAAGAAAAGAAAAGAAAAGAAAGAAAAGAGGAAGGAAGGAAGGAAGGAAGCAAGGAAGGAGAGAGAGAGAGAGAGAGACAAAGAAAGAAAGAAAAGAGAGAGAGAGAAGAAAGAAGAAAAAGAAAGAAAAGGAAGAGAGGAAGGAAGGAAAGGAAGGGAAAAAGAAAGAAAAAGAAAGAAAAGAAAGAGAGAGAAAGAAAGAAGAAGGAAGGAAGGAAGGAAGGAAGGAAGGAAAGGAAGGAAGGAAGGAAGGAAGGAAGGAAGGAAGGAAGGAAGGAAGGAAGGAAGAAAGGAAGGAAGGAAAATTTAAAAGATTGAAAAGTAAAAATAAAAAAGAAAGTCTATTGATGGCAACACTAAGTTTAATGAAATAAAAAATTCCTGATGACTGAAGGTTGTAACATGACCTAATCCTAGTGAACATAGGGAGAGTTCTCTAAATCAAGGAGGTTTGCATCTAGATTCCTGCTGTTTGCCAGAGGAGGGGAAGCCAGTATACACCCATGATTCCAAATGAAGCTCTTCTCTTTACAGTTATGGGAATAGGAATACCAGAGCACGATAAGGTCTTATAGAATATAAAGTTACAAACTTTCTTGCACTTCTAAGTCAAAGGTTGTAAATATTGACATGTATATGTGAATATACACTTAAAAAACCATATGTATATACTAAAGCCGATTTCCCATACATTTATCCTCTGTCTCAGTAAAAGCACATTGGTATCCTCTTTCCTAAGTTGATGAAATTAATTATATGAGTCTTGGGAGGAAAACAAAATCTTTAAAAAATGCTTTTGGCCGGGCGCGGTGGCTCACGCCTGTAATCCCAGCACTTTGGGAGACTGAGGTGGGCGGATCACGAGGTCAGGAGATCGAGACCATCCTGGCTAACACGGTGAAACCCCGTCTCTACTAAAAATACAAAAAATTAGCTGGGCGCAGTGGCAGGTGCCTGTAGTCCCAGCTACTCAGGAGGCTGAGGCAGGAGAATGGCCTGAACCCAGGAGGCGGAGTTTACAGTGAGCCGAGCTCGCGCCACTGTACTCCAGCCTGGGTGACAGAGCGAGACTGCGTCTCAAAAAAAGAAAAAAAAATGCTTTTAAGGGAAGATTTGTACAAAAAAAAATATACTCTCCCCCACCAGAATCTTCACATTTCTAAACATATAGACATCAGGTTTTTAAAATTAGAAAACAACAACAGTACATTGTAAATAACAGTGTATTTTGTTTTAAGCCTGAAAATAAGTACCCAAAATAATTGCAGTGAAAACCTGCACAAATTCAAATACAACATATTTGGTGATTACCTTCTGCTTTCTCCATCCCCTGTCTCAAAAGAGGTCAGGCTAAATTCTAATTTTCTGGGGGATATGGGTAATATCATCAACAGAGAGAGAGGGCAGGAGCATGCACATCCCCTTTTACTTCCCACAGTAATGTGCTTGTGGAAGAGTTCTGAGTCATTATCAATAAGTTCAATACTTTCAAAACTTGATTGCCCCTCAGAATCACTTAGTGAGTTTTTTTTTTTCACTAAATACACAATTTTGAACCCCACCTCTACCTGGTACGTAAGAATATTCAATTACATAGGAATTTATTTGTTTCTTATTTGTAATAGACAACACATAAATGGGGTTCTAAATTCAGAATGTTCAAAGAGTATACAATAAAGAGTAATCTTCTCTACTTCTCTCCTTTAGTTCCCCTATACAGAGGAAACCACTGTCACCAGGTAACCGAATATATTGTTAGCAGTTTCTTTAATATTTTGTGAGTGAAGTTATGTGTATTCAAGCAAATATGCACATATATATAATTTTATTACAAATAGCAACAAGCTATGCATACTGTCCTGTACTTTGATTTATCCAGTTCCCATAATGTCCTTGAAATTGTTCCATATTATTACAGAAGGGAATGCCACATTCCTTTTTTTTTTTTTTTTTTGGAATTTCACAGTATTTCACTGTTGGATAAGCAACAATATATTTAAAGTTTCTACTGCTGGAGATATGTATTTCTTCTTCAATTTTTGCTATTACAAACAATACTATAGTGAATATTCTTATGCATGTGATATCTGCACATGTGCAAGTTTCTACATAATATAAATTCCTAGAAATAGAATTGTCAAATAAAAAGTGTATTAGTCAGGGTTCTCTAGAGGGATGAAACTAACAGGATATATGTATATATGAAGGGGAGTTTATTGAGGAGTATTGACACACATGGTCACAAGTTGATGTCCCACAATAGGCCATCTGCAAGCGGAGGAGCAAGGAAGCCAGTCCAAGTCCCAAAACCTCCAAAGTAGGGAAACTGACAGTGCAGCCTTTGGTCTGTAGCCAAAGGCCCGAGAGGCCCTGGAAAACCTCTGGTGTAATTCCAATAGTCCAACAGCTGAAGAACTTGGAATCCGAAGTTCAAGGGCAGGAAGCACCCAGCACAGGAGAAAGATGAAGGTCAGAAGACTCAGCAAGTCTGTTCATTCCACTTCTGCCTGCTTTATTCTAGCCACTCTGGCAACTGATCAGATGGTGCCCACCCAGATTGAGGGTGGATCTGCCTCTCTCAGTCCACTGACTCAAATGTTAATCTCCTTTGGCAACACCCTCAGAGACACACCCAGGAATAATACTCTGCATCCTTCAATCCAGTCAAGTTGACACTTAATATTAACCATCACAAAAGGTATGTACATTTTTTTTTTTTGGATGGAGTTTTGCTCTTGTTCTCCAGGCTGGAGTGCAACGGCACAATCTTGGCTCACCACAACCTCCACCTCTTGGGTTCATGCAATTCTCCTGCCTCAGCCTCCCGCGTAGCTGGTATTACAGGTGTGTGCTACCATGCCCCACTACTTTTGTTTTTTGTATTTTTTTTTAGTAGAGACAGGTTTTTACCATGCTGGCCAGGCTGGTCTCAAACTCTTGACCTCGTGATCTGCCCGCCTCGGCTTCCCAAAGTGCTGGAATTACAGGCATAACCATCACATCTGGCCCATTTTTTTTTCTTAATTTTAATGGATGTTGCCACATATGCCTCCACACACACACAAAAAAGTGTCAATTTTCATTAGGAATTTGAAGATTTTATAATATCCCTAAGTGATTTCAATGATCAGACAGGATTCAAGACCACTGCTCTAGAATTTCAGCTAATGTGTGAAGCTTGGATTTGTAGATTGAATCATTTGATTTTTTTTTTCTTCAAAGCCACTTCTATGAAGCTTCCCTGTATTATGTAGCCCAATAATTTTCAAAGTTTACTGTGTATACAAATTATATAGATCTTTTTAAGAGGCAGATAATCTGAAATTCTAAGTAAGGTTAACGCCTTTTGTCCATGGATCACACTTTGAGTAGCAATGTCCTATGGGACTCCTCCAGTCAACAGCACATAGATTAGCACTTAGCTTGTACTGTTCAGTAACAGTGATCATACACTTTTTAGTCTATAGACACCTCAAAAAAGATTTGTTTGTGCGGGTTTATATCTGTTGATATTTACCACATTTAAAATTAAAACAAAGTTTTCTAAATGTTTATTTCATTTTAAATTTCATTTTATATGTTATTTCACAATGCATTTGAAAATGCATTAACATAAATAATACATATTTCTAAAAAAAAGTCCAAAACAATGTTAATGAGTAGAACGGCATTGTTTTATATTTTTAAAATTTTCTTTAATGTCTGGCTTAATAGAACACTGCAGGAATCTTGTATATATTCTGATTCAATATGCTGTGTATTGCATGTCCTGTAGTCTCTGCAGAATATTACTATACATTCTTGAGAGATGAATAATGAAAAAAGCAAATGTCTTAGTACTATAATGAAAATATCTTTGACCTTGAAGACACTCTAAAAGGGTCTTGGGGAACACCATACGTCCCCAGACCATGAGAACGACTGTTTTAGTATGTGTTCCTTCTGCCATGCCATGGAGACTAGAAACGTCTTTAGGACAGAGACTGATTACCTTATTCTTCTTTACCTCAACAGGGCTAGCTCAAATAATGGGTTGAGTCAATACTTTTTTTTTTTTTTTTTTGAGACGGAGTCTCGCTCTGTTGCCCAGGCTGGAGTGCAGTGGCCGGATCTCAGCTCACTGCAAGCTCCGCCTCTCAGGTTCACGCCATTCTCCTGCCTCAGCCTCCCGAGTAGCTGGGACTACAGGCGCCCGCCACCACGCCCGGCTAATTTTTTGTATTTTTTTAGTAGAGACGGGGTTTCACCATGTTAGCCAGGATAGTCTCGACCTCCTGACCTCGTGATCCGCCCGTCTCGGCCTCCCAAAGTGCTGGGATTACAGGCTTGAGCCACCGCGCCGGGCCTGAGTCAATACTTCTTGATTTGCTGACTATGATGATCAAATTTTTCAAAGTATTCTCATCCTGTTTCTTTTGCATAGGCAATTGAGAACTAGAAACTGGGGATATCAGTGGAGATGGGAAATGAGCCCCTTTTCACTCATCTCCTCCATAAAGAAAGGGCCACAGTGAAAGCTATAAAGCTCACCTTTAAAGAAAATAATTTCATCACAATATCATGATGTATTTTTGCACCAATCATTTTATTTGATTCTAAAAAGCCATGTAAGCAAGTCATTTTACAGATAATGAATCTGAGATGCAAGCCAAATTACCCAAGTTTTACAGCTAGTAAGTGACTACTGAGCCAGGGTTGAGAAAATAGAACTCAACCTTGAATTATAAATAAGTTGAAAGAATGGTCTAATGTATTGTATTGTGCACTTATTTTGTGTCATGGGATATTAATACCATTCAGGATTGAGAATATTTACAATAAGTTGCCTTTATGGTGATCAAATGTTTCCAGTTCTTTGGGGGCATCCAAACACCTGCTAAATTTGTTTATTGCCTGATCTGCTTGACAATAGACATTATTCCTCAAATTGCTTTCTACTATAGTACTGTGATATAATCAGGTTTTCCAGGAAGTCTGTCTTTCTGCCATCATAATTTTTATTAGTGTAGTGAGTAATAGCAGCTTTTTATGCTACCAGACTGATGTGATTATTCTCAATAAATCTAGTATGTTTTCTGCTAAAGAAGAAGACCAGGTCAGCAAAGCAGGAACTCACAGTTCCAGTGGAAAGCAAGAGCAAGGTCAATTTCTGTTTGGAAAGAGCAGGAAGGTCTATAGTATCTAAAGAAACACTAGAATCATGGTCTAGAGTGCAATTCTCTTGATTCCTTCTCAATTCCTGCTCCAATTCAAAACACCACAAACAGGAATCTGAGTCCTATTGCATTATTTTTACATGAATCACTGAATAATTTGGGCCCTTAAAAGTAGAGGAAAAAATGACCAGAGGCAAGAATTGGAGTGGAGATTAAGATAGTTTTCTAAATGTGCTTGAAAGCTCATTTCAAGGGCCTATCAGTTGCACAGTAAAAATGAATACAATTACCTGGTAAATTCAGGTTCTACACAATTCAGTTTTCAGTTGTCATCTGAAAAATTCCATTCAAATCTGGTGATTAGTCTTATTAGCCTGATTTAGATGAAATATATAGGCTTACACTGTGTGTGTTTGTGTGTGCATCCATCTAGAAATCACACCTTTAATTTTAGTGCATTCTATATGGTAACAGTTTCATGGGTGTTGTATTAGTCTGTTTTCATGCTGCTGATAAAGACATACCCTAGACTGGGAAGAAAAAGAGGTTTAATTGGACTTAACAGTTACACATGGCCAGGAAGGCCTCACAATTATGGTAGTAGGCAAAAGGCACTTTTCACATGGCAGTAGCAAGAGAAAATGAGGAAAAAGCAAAAGCAGAAATCCCTCATGAACCCATCATATCTCAAGGGACTTATTCAATATCACTAGAATAGCACAGGAAAGACTGGCCCCTGTGATTCAATTACCTCCCTTTGGGCCCCTCCCACAACACATGGGAATTCTGGGAGATACCATTCAAGTTGAGATTCGGGTGGGGACACAGCCAAACCACATCATTCTGCCCCTGGCCCCTCCAAATCTCATGTCCTCACAATTCAAAACCAATCATGCCTTCCCAGCAGTCCCCCAAAGTCTTAACTCATTAAGCATTAACCGAAAAGTCCAAAGTCCAAAGTCTCATCTGAGATAAGTCAAGTCCCTTCTGCCTACGAGTCTGTAAAATCAAAAACAAGCTACTTACTTCTGAGATACAAAGGGGTACAGTTATTGGGTAAATACAGCCATTTCAAATGGGAGAAACTAGCCAAAACAAAGAGGTTATACAGCCCATGCCAGTCCAAAATCCAGCAGTGCATTCAAATTTTAAATCTCCAAAATGATCTCCTTTGACACCAGACCTCATATCCAGGTCACACTGATGCAAAAGGTGGGTTCTCAGGGTCTTGGGCACCTCCCCCCTTCACCCCCACTCCGTGGCTTTCCAGGGTACAGCCTCTCTCCCTGCTGCTTTCAGTGGCTGGCATTGTCTGTGGTTTTTGCAGGCACATGGTTCAAGCTGATGGTGGATCTACCATTCTAGGGTCTGGAGGATGGTGACCGTCTTCTCACAGCTCCACTAGGTGGTGCCGCAGTAGGGACTCTGTGTAGGGGCTCTGATCCCACATTTTCTTTTCCACAATGCCCTAGCAAAAGTTCTCCATGAGGGCCCTGCCTCTGCAGCAAACACTTGCCTGGGCATCCAGGCGTTTCCACACATCTTCTGAAATCTAGGCTGAGGTTCCCAAACCTCACTTCTTGACTTCCATGCACCAACAGGCTCAACACCACGTGGAAGCTGCCAAGGCTTGGGGCTTCCACTCTCTGAAGTCACAGCTTGAGCTGTATGTTGGCTCCATTCAGCAAAGGCTGGAGCAGCTGGGACACAGTGCACCAAGTCCCTATGCTGCACACAGCCTGGGGACCCTGGGCCCAGCCCACTAAACCACTTTTTTCCTCCTAGGCCTCTGGGAATGCAATGGAAGGGGCTGCCATCAAGGTCTCTGACATGGCCTGGAGACATTTTCCTCATGGTCTTTGGGATTAACATTAGGCTTCTTGCTACTTATGCAATTTTCTACAGCTGGGTTAAATTTCTCCTCAGAAAATGGGTTTTTCTTTTCTATTGCATAGTCAGGCTGTAAATTTTCCAAACTTTTATGCTCTGCTTCCCGTATAAAACTGAATACCTTCAACAGTACTCAAGTCACCTCTTGAATGCTTTGCTGCTTAGAAATTTCTTCTGCCAGATATCCTAAATCATGTTTCTCAAATTCAAACTTCCACAAATCTCTAGGGCAGGGGTGAAGTGCCACCAGTCTCTTTGCTAAAACATAACAAGAGCCACCTTTACTCTAGCTCCCAACAAGTTCCTCATTTCCATCTGAGATTACCTCAGCCTGGACTTTATTGTCCACATCGCTACCAGCATTTTGGGCAAAGCCATTCAACAAGTCTCTAGGAGGTTCCAAATTTCCCATATTTTCCTGTCTTCCTCTGAGTCCTCCAAACTGTTCCAAACTCTGCCTGTTCCCCACTTCCAAAGTCGCTTCCACGTTTTTGGGTATCTTTTCAGCAATGCCCCACTGTAGTGGTACCAATTTACTGTATTAGTCTGTTTTCACACTGCTGATAAAGAAATACCTGAGACTGGAAGAAGAAGAGGTTTAATTGGACTTATAGTTCCACATGATTAGGGAGACCTCAGAATCATGGCAGGAAGTGAAAGGTACTTCTTACATGGTGGCAGCAAAAGAAAATGAGGAAGAGGCAGAAGCAGAAACCCCTGATAAACCCATCAGATCTCGTAAGACTTACTCACTATTATGAGAATACCATGGGAAAGACTAGCACCGATGAATCAATTACCTCCCCCTGGGTCCCTCCCACAACACATGGGGATTCTGGGAGATACAATTCAAGTTGAGATTTGGGTGGGATCAAAGCCAAACCATATCAGGTGTATACTTATTTTCAAATGCATCAAGATGCATACTTTAAAAATACATAAATTTTGTGGTCAGAAGGGCCAAGATGGCCGAGTAAAAACAGTGCTCATCTGCAACTCCCAACAAGATGTATGCAAAAAGTGAGTGAATTCTACACTTCCAACTGAGGTACCCAGATTCTTTCATTAGGACTGACTAGGCAGTTGGTGCTACCCGCAGAGAGCAAGGAAAGCAAGTGGGATGACGGTTCACCTGGGAGCTACACAGGGCATAGGGTCCTCTCTCCTCCAGCCAAGGGAGGCAGTGAGTCAGTGTACTATATGCCCAGGGGCACTATGCCTTTCCCACAGACTTTTGCAACCCTCAGATTGGGAGATTTCTTCATGAGCATACATCACCAGGGCCTTGGGTCCCAAGTACAAAACTGGGCAGGCATAGGGTAGCTGCTCCAGTCAGTGACTGTTTAGGCAGGCAATATGCTGCAGGAGTTTTTATATAACCTAGCAGCTCTCAGAACTCCAGAAAGGCAGGAGATTTGTCCACTTCCACTGAAAGGGAGCTAAAGCCAGGGAGCCAAGTAGACTCATTCAGTGGGTCCCACTCCCATGGATCTTGGCAAGCTAAGACCCAATGGCTTGGAATTCCCACTGGCCAGAAGAGCCGCCTGGAGAATGTCTAAAATGACTGAGCTCCCAGGGACAGGCGTGGCCACCATTACTGCAGCTCTAGTCAGTGGTTTTCCCCTTCCAGTGCTAAAGAGGATGGGCAGTTTGGACTGGGTGATATTCCCCACAGCACAGGCACAGTGACTCTGGCAGACTGTGGCCAGGCTGCTTCTTTAGTTGAGACCCAGATTCATCCCTTCTACTAGGCAGGACCTCCCTGCAGGAATTCCAGCAACTCCCGTCAGGGACTTACAGACAGAACTCTCAACTCCCTGAAACAGAGCACCTGGGGAAAAGGAGGCCATGGTCTTGGGTTCAGCATTCTTAATCTTTCCTGCTGGTAACTCTGAAGAATCCAGGTGATCCAGATGAGGGGGATTCCCCCAGAACAGCTCCACTAAGGGACAGGCAGACTGCTTCATTAAGGGGATTCCTGATCCTGTGCCTCCTGACTGGGTGAGACCTCCCAACAGGAGTCACCAGACACCTCATACAGGAGAGTTCCAGCTGACATCAAGTCAGTACCCTTCTAGGACAAAGCTTCCAGAGGAATGAGCAGGCAGCAATCTTTGCTATTCTGGAGCCTCCACTGGTAATATCCAGACAAACACGGTTTGGACTGGACCCCCAGCAAACTGCAGCAGACCTGAAGAACAGGGACCTGACTGGTAAAAGAAAAAAACAAAAAAAAGCAACAACAACAACATCAACAAAAAAGACCCCGCTAAAACTCAATCCAAATGTCAACAGCCTCAAAGATCAAAGGCAAATAAATCCACGAAGATGAGAAAAAAATGATGCAAAAACACTAAAAATTCCAAAAGTCAGAATGCCTCTACTCCTCCAAATGATTGCAACACCTCTCCAGCGAGGGCACAGAACTGGACTGAAGCTGAAATGGCTAAACTGACAGAAGTAGGCTTCAGAAAGTGGGTAATAACAAACTTTGCTGAGCTTAAGGATTATGTTCTAAATCAATGCAAAGAAGCTAAGAACCATGATAAAATAGTACAAGAAGTGTTAACTAGAATAACCAGTTCAGAGAGGAACATAAGTGACCTGATAGAGCTGAAAAACAAGAACAAGAACCTCATGAGGCAAATACAGTATCAACAGCTGAATGGCCAAGTGGAAAAGAGAATATCAGAGCTTGAAGACTATATTGCTTAAATAAGGCAGGAAGAAAGCATTAGAAAAAAATGAATGAAAAGGAATAAGAAAAAAACTTCTGAGAACTATGGGACTATTTAAAAAGACTGAACCTATGACTGTTTGGAGTACCTGAAAGAGACAGGGAGAATGGAATCAAGTTGGAAAGCATACTTTAGTATATAATCCAGGAGAACTTCCCCAACCCAGCAAGACAGGCCAACATTCAAATTCAGGAAATCCAGAGAACCCCACTAAGATACTCCATGAGAAGGTCAACCCCAAGACACAATCATTAGATTCCCCAAGGTTAAAATGAAGGAAAAAAATGTTAAGGACATCCACAGAGCAAGGCTAGGTTACCTACAAAGGGAAGCCCATCAGACTAACAGCAGACCTCTCAGCAGAAGCCCTACAAGCCATGAGCATGGGGGCCAATATTCAACATTCTTAAAAGAATTTCCAAACCAGAATTTCATATCTGGTCAAACTAAGCTTCATAAGCAAAGGAGAAATAACATCTTTTTCAGACAAGTAAATGCTGAGGGATTTCATCACCACCAGGCCTGCCTTGCAAGCTCCTGAATGAAGCACTAAACATGGAAAGGAAAAACTGTTACCATCCACTACAAAAACACACTGACATACACAGACCAACAACACTATGAAGCAAATACATTAACAAGTCTACAATATTAACCAGCCAGCATCATGATGACAGGATCAAATTCACACATAACAATGTTAACCTTAAATGTAAATGGGCTAAATACCCCAAATAAAAGACAAAGAGTTGCAAGCTAGATAAAAACACAAGGCTCATTAGTGTGTTGTATACAAGAGACATATCACATGTGCAAAAACACACATAGGCTCAAAATAAAGGGGTAGAGGAAAATTTACCAAGTAAATGGAAAGCAAAAAACGCAGTAATTGCAATCCTCATCTCTGACAAAATAGACTTTGAAACAACAAAGGTCAAAAGAGACAAAGAAGGGCATTACATAATGGTATAAAATTCAATTCAACATGAAGAGCTAACTA
This sequence comes from Trachypithecus francoisi, assembly GCF_009764315.1. NCBI lineage: Eukaryota > Metazoa > Chordata > Mammalia > Primates > Cercopithecidae > Trachypithecus > Trachypithecus francoisi. The sequence goes on along the minus strand of NW_022681471.1, from coordinate 35,639,889 downwards.
TCCTAAGTATATATGCACCCAATACAGGAGCACCCAGATTCATAAAACAAGTTATTAAAAACTTACAAAGAGACTTAGACCCCCACACAACAATAGTGGGAGACTTTCATACCCCACTGTCAATATTAGACAGATCATCAAGACAGAAAATTAACAATGATATTCAGGACTTGAACTCAGCTCTGAACCAAGTGGACCTGATAGGTATCAACAGAACTCTTTACCCCAGAACAACAGAATATACATTTTTCTTGTGCCACATGGCACTTACTCTAAAATTGATCACATAATGGGAAGTAAAACACTCCTTAGCAAATGCAAAAGAACGGAAATTATAACTGATATAGTTGGACTATGTCCCCACCCAAGTACTATCTTGAATTCCCACGTGTTGTGAGAGGGACCTGGTAGGTAATTGAATCATGGGGGCAGGATTTTCCCATGCTGCTCTTGTGGTATTGAATAAGCCTCACAAAATCTGAGGGTTTTATAAGGGGGAGTTTTCTGGGAAAGCTATTTCTCTTTGCCTGATGCCATCCATGTAAGATGTGACTTGATCCTCCTTGCCTTCTGTCATGATTGTGAGGCTTCCCAGCCACATGAAACTGTAAGTCCATTTAACCTCTTTCTTTTGTAAATTGCCCAGCCTCAAGTATGTCTGCATCAGCAGCATGAAAACGGACTAATGCAGTAACTTGGTATCAGTAGAATGGGGTGCTTCTGAAGAGATAGCCACAAATGTGGAAGCAACTTTGGAACTGGGTAACAGGCAGAGGTTGGAAGAGTTTGGATGGCTCAGAAAAAGACAGGAAAATGTGAGAAAGTTTGGAACTCCCTAGAGACTTGTTGAATGGCTTCAACCAAAATGCTGATAATTATATGGACAATGAAATCCAGGCTGAGGTGGTCTCAGATGGAGATGGGGAACTTGTTGGGAACTGGAGCAAAGGTGACTCTTGTTATATTTTAGCAAAGAAATTGATGGCATTTTGCCCCTGTCCTACAGATTTGTGAAACTTTAAACTTGAGAGAGATAATTTAGGGAATCTGGTGGAAGAAAATTCTAAGCAACAAGAATTCAAGAGGTGGCTTGGGTGCCGATAAAGGTATTCAGTTTTATAAGGGAAGCAGAGCATAAAAGGTCAGAAAATTTGCAGCCTGACTATGTGATAGAAATGAAAATCCCATTTTCCAAGGATAAATTCAAGCTGGCTCCAGAGATTCGCATAAGTAATGAGGAGTCTAATGTTAATCCCCAAGATGATAGGGAAAATGTCTCCAGGGCATGTCGCATGTCTTCACAGCAACCCCTCCCATCACATTCCCAGAGGCCTAGGAGAAATAATAGTTTCCTGGGCTGGGGCCAGGATCCCTGTGCTGTGTGCAGCCTAGGGACTTGATGTCCTGCATGCCAGTCATTCCAGCCATGGCTGAAAGGGGACAACATAGAGCTTGGGCCATGGCTTCAGAGGGTGGAAGCCCCAAGCCTTGGTGGCTTCCATGTGTTGTTGAGCCTGCAAGTGCAAAGAGGTAAAGAATTAAGGTTTGAGAATGTCCTACTAGATTTCAGAAGATGTATATAAATGCCTACATGCCCAGGCAGAAGTTTGCTATGGGAGTGGAGCCCTCATGGAGAACCTCTGCTAGGGTAGTGCAGAAGGGAAATGTGGGGTTGGAGACCCCACACATGGTCCCTACTGTGGCACCATCTAGTGGAGCTGAGAGGAGGGCCACCATCCTCCAGATACCAGAATGGTGGATCCACCAACAGCTTGCACCATGAGCCTGGAAAAGCTGCAGACACTCAGTGACAGCCCATGAAAGCAGCCAGGCAGGAGTCCGTACCCTGCAAAGTATACAGGGGTGGAGCTGCCCCAGGCGATGGGAACCCAACTCTTGTGTCAGCGTGACCTGGATGTGAGACATGGAGTCAAAAGAAACCATTCTGGAGCAATGGGGCCTATAGTTCCATTGTTTTGGCCAATTTCTCCCATTTGGAATGGTTGTGTTTGCCCAATGCCTGTATCCCCATTGCATATAGGAAGTAACTAACTTGCTTTTGAACTTATAGGCTCATTAGTTGGTGGAAGTGATTTGCCTTGTCTCAGATGAGACTTTGGACTGTGGACTTTTAAGTTAATGCTGAAATGAGTTAAGACTTTGGGGGACTGTTGGGAATGCATAGTTGTTTTTGAAATGTGAGTACATGAGATTTGGGAGGAGCCAGGGGTGAAATTACATGGTTTGACTGTGTACCCACCCATATCTCATCTTGAATTTCCATGTGTTGTGGGAGGGACCTGGTGGGAGGTAACTGAGTCATGGGGGCAGGTCTCCTCCCATGATGTTCTAGTGATAGTGAATAAGTCTCATGAGATCTGAGGGTTTTATAAAGGGGAATTTTCTTGCACAAGCTCTCTTTTTGCCTGCTGCCATCCATGTAAGACATGACTTGCTCCTCCTTTCCTTGTGTCATGATCCTGAGGCTTCCCCAGCCATGTGGAACTGTAAGTCCATTTAACCTGTTTCTTCTGTGAATTGCCCAGTCTCAGATATGTCTTTATCAGCAGTGTGAAAACGGACTAATACAATAACAGTCTCTTAGACCCCAGCAGAATCAAATTATAACTCAACATTAAGAAACCCACTAAAAAACAAACAACTGCATGAAAATTGAACAACCTGCCCATGAATGACTTCTGGATAAATAATAAAATTAAGGCAGAAATCAAGAAGTTCCTTGAAACTAATAAGAACAAAGTGACAACATACCAGAATATCTGGTACACAGCTAAAGCATTGTTAAGGGGAAAATTTATAGCACTAAATGTCCATACAAAAAAGCTAGAATGATCTCAATTCGACACCCTAATATCACAACTAAAAGAACTAGAGAATCAAGAGCATACAAACCTCAGAGCTAGCAGGAGACAAGAAATATCCAAGCTCAGTGTGGAACTGAGGGAGAAAGAGACATGAAAAATCCTTCAATAAATCAATGAATCCTGGAGCTGTTGTTTTGAAAAAAAAATCAATAAAATATATAGACTGCTAGGTAAACTAATAAACAGAAAAAGAGAGAAGATTCAAATGAATACAATCAGAAATAATAAGGGTTACCACCACTGACCCTACAGAATTAAAAACAACCATCAGAGAATTCTATAAAAATTATTTGTACAGATACAAATAAACTGGAAAATCTAGAAGAAATGGATAAATTCCTGGATACATACACCCTCCCAAGACTGAACCAACAAGTTGAATCCCTAAATAGACCAATAACAAGTTCTGAAATTGAGACAGTAATAAATAGCCTACCAATCAATAAAAGCCTAGGACCAGATGAATTTACAGGTGAATTCTAACAGAGGTACAAAAAGAAGCTGATACCATTTCTTCTGACTATTCCAAACAATTGAAAAGAAGGGATGCCTCCCTAACTCATTTTTTTTTTTTTAGGCCAGCATCATCCTGACACCAAAACCTGGCAGAGATACAACGAAAAAAGAAAACTTCAGGCCAATATTCCTTGTAAACATTGATGCAAAAATCCTCAATAAAATACTGACAACCAAATCCAGCAGCACATTGAAAAGCTTATCTACCACGATCAATTTAGCTTCATCCCTGGGATGCAAGGCTGGTTCAACATACACAAATCAATAAACAAAATTCATCATATAAACAGAACTAAAGACAAAAGCCACATGATTATATCTCAATAGATACAGAAAAGACCTTTGATAAAATTCCTCATCTTTTCATGTTAAAAATTCTCAATACACTTGGTATTGAAAGAAGATACGTCAAAGTAATAACAGCCACGAAACTCACAGCCAATATTGTACTGAATGGGCAAAAGCCGGAAGCATTCCCCTTGAAAACTGGCACAAGACAAGCCTGTCCTCTCTCACCACTTCAATTCAACATAGTATAGAAAGTTCAGTCCAGGGCAATCAGGCAAGATAAAGAAATAAAGCTTGTTCAAATAGGAAGAGAGGAATTAAATCTGTCTCTACTTACAGATGACATGATCCTACATCTAGAAAACTCCATCAACTCAGCCCAAAAACTTCTTAAGCTAATAAGCAACTTCAGCAAAGTCTCAGAATCCAATATCAATGTGTTGAAATTACAAGCATTTCTTTACACCAGCAACAGACAAGCAGGGAGTCAAATAATGAATAACCTCCCACACACAATTGCTGCAAAGTATATAAAATACCTAGGAATACAGATAACAAGAGAAATGAAGGACCTCTTAAAGGAGAACTACAAACCACTGCTCAAGGAAATCAGAGAAGACACAATCACATGGAAAAACATTCCATGCTCATGGATTGGAAGAATCAATATGGTGAAAATGGCCATACTACCTAAAGCAATTTTTAAATTAAATGCTATTCCCATTAAACTACCATTGACATTCTTCACAGATTTAGGAAAAAAACCCTATTTTAAATTTAATATGGAACCAGAAAAACAGCCCAAATAGTCAGGACAATCATAAGCAAAAAGAGCACAGCTGGAGGCACCAAGCTACCTCACTTCAAACTATACTACATGGCTGGAGTAACCAAAACAGCATGGTACTGGTAAAAATAAAAAATATATAAAAAATAATAAAGAAATTAAAAAATGGGTACATAGACCAATGGAACAGAATAGGGAACTCAGAAATAAAACTGCACATCCACAACCATTTGATCTTTGACAAACCTGACAAAAACAAGCAATGGGGAAAGGAATCCATATTTAACAAATGGTGCTGGGAGAACAGGCTGGCCATATGAAGAAAATTAAAACTGGCCCCTTTCTTACACCTTATTAAAAAATTAACTCAAGATAGATTAAAGCCTTAAATGTAAAACCCAAATCTATAAAAACTCTAGAAGAAAATCTAGGCAATACCTTTCAGGACATAGGCATGGGCAAACATTTTATGATGAAATCACCAAAAGCAAATGCAACAAAAGCAAAAATTGACAAATGGGATCTAGTTAAACTAAACAATCTACTCACAGTAAAAGAAACTATCACCAGTGTGAACAGACAACCTACAGAATGAGAGAAAATCTTTGCAAACCGTCCAACTGGCAAAGGTCTAATATCCAGAATATACAAGATACTTAAGCAAATTTACAAGAAAAAGACAACCCCATTAAAAAGTGGGCAAAAGACATGAGCAGACACTTCTCAAAAGAAGACATACATGCAGCCAACCAACATGCAAAAAAGCTCAACGTCACTGATCATTAGAGAAATACAAATTAAAACCACAATGAGATATCCTCTCACACTGGTCACAATGGCTATTATCAAAAAGTCAAGAAACAACAGATGCTGGTGAGGTTTTGGAGAAATAGAAATGCTTTTACACTGTTGGTGGGAATGTAAATTAGTTCAACCATTGTGGAAGACAGTTTGGCAATTCCTCGAATATTTAGGACCAGAAATACCATTTGACCCAGCAATCTCATTAGTTGGTATATACCCAAAGGAATATAAATCATTCTATTATAAAAATGCTTACACGAGTATATTCATTGCAGCACTATTCACAATAGCAAAGACATGGAATCAACCCAAATGCCCATCAATGGTAGATTAGATAAAGTAAATGTGGCACATATATACGATGGAATACTATGCAGCCATAAAAATGAACAAGATTTTTTTTTTCCCAGGGACACAGATGAATCTGGAAGCCATTATCCTCATCAAACTAATGTAGCAACAGAAAACCAAATACTGCATGTTCTCACTTATAAGTGGGAGCTGGATAATGAGAACACATGGACACAGGGGAAAAAAAATGAAAACAACATTCACTGGGGCTTGTCCAGGGAGGGCAGAGGTGTGGGTGGAGAGCATTAGTTAAAAAAGCTAATGCACACTGGGCTCAATACCTATGCGATGGGTTGATAGATGCAGCAAACCACCATGGCACACGTTTACCTATGTAACAAACCTGCACATCCTGCACACATGCCTGGGAACTTACAAAATAATAATAAAATAATAAAATGCACTAACAATACCTTCGACAACAAAAAGGAAATTGCTCTTATTAAAAATCAATGTTAAAAAACTTTTGCAATTTTCGATGTAGTATTTTCATTCAGTTTAACCATAGTCATGGATATGACTAAAAAAGAAAAAATGCTTGGGAAGAGATCAGCGGGGCTCTTTTTAATTATAACTAATCCATAAAACATGGAGAGTGACAAATGATATTCTAGTTTAAGAACTGGTGACAACAAATATCTTTGAGTATGTGTGTGTTCCCATTACTAATATTGGCCAATGATAAAATGGGATTTGTACTTTACCCATTAAGTTTTTGTTTGTTTGTTTGTTTTGTGGCAAGGATTATGTATGCTGCTGAGTGGCACAACACAGCAAATCCTTGAAAAATAATGTAGTCAAGTATATGAAATAACTACCATTGGGGAATAATCTACTTTGTCTTTCAGAATCTACTGCATAAATGAAACTGAGGTCCTTTGCTAGCATTATTATGCAAGATGCAAAATTCTGTCATTATGGACTGAGCCATAAACAAGAAATCAATGCAGGATTTACGTAGCTTGACTGCAGCAGAAATCAAGGCATACAAAATGGAGATGATTCTGCTTAACCATGATTAACAAACACGGATAATTATGAAAAGTATGTTGACATTTGATAGAATCTAAAGAGATTGAAGAAACATAATCAGTTTCTCTACAATATGAAGTCAAACTTTTAACATCTCCACTCTTTACATTCTCCCTTCACAAATACCAGGCTACACTGCCTAATAATTTTCACCAAATATTCCTGTTACCATCAGCTTTCCTGAAGTCACAGTCTTTTAGTAAACCAATATTTATTGACTGCTGGGAATGAGCAGATAGATGACTATACTGCTGAATACAGGTGGTTATTTAACAAATGAAGGATGGTGTTTTCGCCCTAATGGCTTTTATAATCAAAGAAGAAGACAAAAAAATCATGCTAGAAATATATAAATGTATATGTCACTGCCCAGATGGAGAAACCAGTCTGCTTCTAAACAGCATGGAGTATCTGTAAATTTCTAATCAATATCTGCTTAAGTACAAGGAAAGATTGATTCAGAACTGAGAAGTGCAGAAAAACTGATTTTTAAGTACAGCATTTTAATTGACATCACCACTTGCATCACTGAATAAAATATTTTATCTGAATTTGCACAAATCATATTTCATATCAATTTGTAAATAGATCATTAAGAATTACCATTTCCTGACCATATTATTTAGGTACCTACTATATACCCAGCAATGAAAGATGTAAAATATTTGGATAAACTACAAACTCTTCTAGGTCTAACAAATTAGTAAGTCTCAGTCACTATCCTCAAGGAGTTTACAGACAATTATACAAAGAACTCTAATATGAAGCCAAATATTATTAGTAGCACTGGAGAGGACTACCCAAGGTGCTACAGGGACTTTTAGTAAGGATAATAAAATATATCATCTTGTGATGAGAAAGGCTTCATGAAAATAGTGTTGAAGGTAGACTTTGATAGATGGATACGATTTCAGAACAGCATTGGTAAAGCTCCAGAGGCAGGAAAACTCAGGGTGAGTTCAGAGACTAATGATTAATTTACTCTGCTTAGAAAGGAGCAGAGATGGAGTGAGTTAGTGGAGTACATTGACAAACTGACAAAATCAGGACAAGTGTTACGCTGCTTCACTTTTGTTTCCCCTAGCTAAAATGTTCCCCTTTCTTCTAAATTCCCCACTCCACTCAATCCCTTTCCTTTCCTTCAAGAACCAACTTAATATTCCTTAATCAATCTTAGCACTTCTTAATATGTATTATACAATTTAAAACTTAATAAACCACTGTCTTGACTTGTTCATAGTCATACCTGTTACATTGGCCATGAACATACCAAAGTTCTTCCTGGCTAGCTTTCGCCACCTTCAAAACAATCAGCTTAATAATAAAATGCCATGCCTATTCTTCTGCTTACGCTTATCTAAGGCAGGGTGTTCTTATTAATTGCTCAATATCCCCCTGGAACCAAAACAGAAGTATAGTCAAGGGCTCAGACACCACCGTGGAAAGTGAGTTAATAACATAATATCTGTTCTTTTCCATAATTTTCTACAAGATGATGTTCTTATAAGCTTGTTATTATATGGCAGTACCAGATAATAAAAATAATCATAATCATTATTACTCTAATTTTAATAACCCCAAATATTTATTGAATGTTTTGTGTGCATCAAAAGCTATGCCAAAATATTTGTTTTAATTTAATCGACACAACAAACTGATAAAGCATGTACTGCTGTTAACCCTGTTTTATATATGAAGAAATCACAATTCTCAATTTGTGTATAATAGCCCTGAGATTTGAAAAACTTCTGTTTGACTTGAGAGCCATTATATTTGACTCCACTGCCTTTCATTCACAGGCTAACTCCATTCAGTGCTTCTTTAATATGCATAAAATATTACTACCCATTAAATAAAATATGACAGAAATCTGATTTGCATACATGGAAACTTTACACACACATAAAAAATTATCTTCTGAATGACACTATAGCTACCAGTGTGGGAAAGGCAACTTCTTCAAAGTACCACAAGAGCTAAAAATATTTTTCAAATATTCTGTTAATAAAGTAGTAGTTCAGAATGGTGCTATCCTTCAGGGAAACTTGCTGGTTCATCATTTCCAGCTAATAATTTTGTTTGTTTGTTGCTGTATGCATCATCTAAACATTCTAAAATAAAACATTGAAAACACATGTAAATAGAGCATAACAATGCTAGTATTAAGAGCTATGAAGTGGCTTCCAAATATGTGCAAAATAGAAACATATGCCACCCATTAATCTCTTAGCTATGAAGACTAAAAGAGTAGCTGTTTGGGAGAGGTATGTCATATAAACTAAAGTTGGGCTAAAACTGTGAGAATAATGTAATAATATAAGTGTTTCTAGGGAGCATGGGACCTGTGCATTCACAGTAAGATAGTGTATTAATTTCTTGTGGCTGCTGTAACAAATTATCACAACTGTGGTGACTTAAAAATATATAGAAATGTATTCTCTCACAGTTCTGGAGACCAGAAGTTCGAAATCATTTCACTGAGCCATAGTCAAGGTGAGGCAGGACTGCTCTCCTTCCTATAGTTGACTAGTAAATCTTTCCCTTGCCTCTTCCAGCATCTGATAGCTGCTGACTTTCCTTGAGTTGTGGCAGCATCACTCCAATCTCTGCCTCTGTGGTCAAATGGTCTTATTTTCTGTCTGTAATATCCCTCTGCTTTCTTCCCATAAGGATATATGGTTTATTTAGGGTCTACCCAGAAAATCCATGATAATCTTCCCATCTCAAGATATGTAACTTAATCACATTTGCAATAACCCATTTCCCATATCAAGAAACATTATAGGTTCCAGATATTAGGGATCTAAATCTTTAGGGGCCTTTATACAACCTATCACAGATAGAAAAATAGTAAAATAAAACAGCTTGTAGATTTAACGTTATTTATACTGATTATTTGCCCTATTTGTCCACAGACATCTTACTACAACACTGATCTCTCTGCCTTCAGTTAGTCCTCTCCTCCTCTAGCCAAGCACTCTACACACTGCATCTAATGTGATCTTTCTAAAATACTTATTATATCTATGGTTCTTCACTGTCTAAATGAAAATAACACAAGTCTATTGTGGCATATGGGCATCAAATGTTTATCTAGCCCAAACTCTTTTCTTTCTGACCTCATCCTCTGTCTCACTGACATGGTCTTTGCTGCCTGAGAAGGTCATGCTCTTTCAAGCCTGGTTCTCCCTCTGCCTGTCATGTCCTTTTCCTTCTTCACCTACTGAACTCCTCATCTTTTAACACTCAATATAAGCATCACCTCCTGTGTAAAGCACTTTCTCAGGAAAAAGTATTATATCCTCTCCTCTGCACTCCCACAGTAACTTGTCAAGATTTTATCTTACAATTTATCACATTTAATTATTAAAATCTGTTTAATATTGATTATTCAATGCTAGTATATGAACGACTTCTCAAGGGCAAGGAGTACTGGAGTAGGCTGAATAATGCCCCTCCAAAAGATGACCATGTCCTAATCCCCAGAACCTTTGAATACGTTACTTTACCTGACAAAAGGGATTTTGTAGATGTGATTAAGGTTGTAGGCATTGAGATTGGGAGGTTATTCTGGATTATCCATCTGGGACCAATCTAATCAGAAGTCTTCTTATAAGAGGGAGACATGACATCAAGATAATATAGAAAGGTAAGAAATAAAGACAGAAGAATAAGTCAGAAAGAAGAGAAGATGTTAGCTGCTAGCTTTGAATATGGAAGATGGGGCCACAAACCAAGGAATGTACATGTCTCCTAGAAGTTAGCAAAGGAAAGAAAACAGATTATTCCCTAGAGCCTTTAGAAGGAAGACAGCCCTTACAATACCTTGAATTTTAGGACCTCTGACCCCCTAAACTGTAAGATAATAAGTTAATGTTGTTTGAAGTCTCTAAATTTGTAGTAAGTTGTTATAAGTAACAATAGAAAATGAACATAGGCATCAACCTAGTCTTTCTTTGAGTCCCATGCATAGTTCCTGGCATATAGTTTGTGGTCAGCTTATCAAATGAATGAACAAAGATAGTAATTGTTGATTAGTGAGGAATTTCACTGAGATATTTGGTTAACACTGACTCCTAATGCCACTGTAGTGAGGAGCATAATTTTACCCCTAGTATGCTGTCTATTAACTTATTTTTCTAGTTAGAATATGCTTATTAATATATGATAGTTATACATATTTATAGGGTACATGTAACATTTTAATACATGTGTATAATATGTAATGAGAAATTCAGGATAAGCAAAAGATCAATCACCTCAAACATTTATCATTTATTTGTGTCAGGAACATTCCAAATCTTCCCTTCTACCTATTTTGAAACATACTATAAATTATTATTAATGATAGTTGTTCTATTGTGTTATCAAACAATAGTACATATTCTTTCTATCTAACTGTATTTTGTACCCATTAAACAACCTCTCTTCATCTCCTCTCTCCCTTACCCTCCCCAGCCTCTGCTAACTACCGTTCTACTTACTACTTCCCTAAAATCTATTTTTTTAGCTCTCACATATGAGTGGGAATATGTGGTACTTGTCTTTCTGAACCTGACTTATTTTATTTAACATAGTGTCTTCCAAACTCATCCATGTTGCTGCAAATGACAGGATTTTATTCTTTTTCATGACTGAATACTATTACATTGTATATACATACAACTTTTTCTTTATCCACTCATCTGTTGATGGACACCTAGTTTGGTCTCATATCTTGGCCACTGGGAATAGAGCTGCAATAAATATGGACATGCAGATATCTCTTCGAAATACTGATTTCCATTCTTTTGGATAAATGTCCAGCAGTCAAATTGTTAGATCATATGGTATTTCTACTTTTAGGTTTTTAGGGAAGCATCATAATGTTTTCTGCAGTTACTATACTAATCTACATTCCCACTAATAGTGTATAAGCATTTTCTTTTCTTCACATCCTTGCCAGCATCTATTTTCTGTCTCTTTTTTAACATAACCATCCAAACAGGTATGAGGAGATATCTCGTTGTGATTTTCATTTGAATTTTCCTAATGATTACTAAATAGACAATTCTCATGAGAAGATGTATAAATACCCAACAGATATACGAAAAAATGCTCAACATCACTAGTTAGAATTTTATAGGGCATTAATAGCCATTTATGAGAAACAGACATGGTCGCATCTCTTCACCTGTTTGATGAAACTTGAAATTCCTTTAACATGGAGAACCTTTGCAGGCCACAGTGGAGCTTAATGAATTACAACTTAAATGCCTGATTGAGGCAGCAAAGGAACTAGAACATGTAATCAGCTGCCAAATCATCAAGGGTTAATGCTGTCATTGAGACCTCTGTTTTTCTAATAAGGGAGTAGGGAGAAAACAACAGGAAGACATTGGGTGGAGAAAAGGACGCAGGAAGAGGCTACAGATACTCAAGACTTATAATTATTCCTATTTACCCCTTCTGGGTGAGACAAACTGAAATTGAAGACAATTTTTGTCATGGCTGACTGCAAAGATAAATGTACATTGCTCTACTTTGCATGTTTTATAAAGTACTGGGTGTTTTTTAGTGTAGATGGAAGGAAAATAATATAATATCTCTAAGGTTTACTCTGGCCTTAGGGTAGAAAGTCATGACATAAAAGTTTATTTAGCTCTGGTTAAAAGAGAACCATCTTTCAATCATCCATTTGTTCTTTGAGTTGCTAACGATATAGACCTTATATAAATGATTCCTGCTTCAGTCTTTTTGTTTATGCAAAAGTAGGTCTAGTTGGGATAAAAACTTGAGAATTTTATGGTTTCACTTAAAATGGAAGCAGAATTTAGAGTGTTGGGGTAGTATCTAGGAGAAAGAGTAAGAGTGGGGTAGGAAGAAATCAGACTCAGATAAATTTTTTGTTTTTGTTTTTTTTCTCTGTTTCCATCTCCTCCCACAAGATAATCTATTAAATGAAGCATTCCTGTTATTTCTTATATTGGTAGGTTAAAGAAGCCACATAGAGTTAATTCAGTGGGCCAATGTTTAGGATAGCTGCAAAGTTCAATTTGATTTTGATGAATAGGCAAGCTTGTCTTTCCCCTCACATTAACCAGACATGCATTCTTTCATTTCTCTTCTTCTCAACTTTATTTTCTTTCCTAATTTATGTATCCATGTGATCATTTAACAAATAAATGTTAAGCACCTACTGAGTAACAGAACTAGGCTATGTACTGAGTCTACATATTTGAAGTTCCAAGTCTGATGGAGGTCAAGGACAAGTGAGCATACTTTCTGGAGGTATTTGAAAAATTTGTGTCACTTAACCTTAAGTGTGAATAATCTGTAATCCAGAAACTGCACTTAATAAATAATAAGACAAAGCTATTTAGTAAAAGATTTTAAAGTGGTTGAAAAATAGAAAAAATACCTTAAATGTTGATAAATAGGGCATTGGTTATATTATGTAGCTATTAAATCATATAAATCAGTAAAATTTAACTACATGGAGATATTTGTATATTAAGTGGAAAAAACAAGATGCAATACAATATATATGGTATGATCTGAAAATGCATATGTGATATAAAAAGAGAGACTAGCAAAAAATGGAAAGACTACATACAAAAATGCTATCAGATTTATTTGAGTGGAGAGATTATAGGAAAATATTTTTAAATTTTCCACTACCTTTATTTTTATATTACCTACATTTTATTTAAAAATATGAACTGTTCTTAAAAGCAATTTTAAAAATAATTATACGCCAAAGGATTTTATTCTTTGGTGTTTTTTAAGCTGAATCTTTCTACTCATTTTTTTTTTTTCATTAGTGGAATATTCAACAGGTACTAACAGTAACTCTACATGACCTGAGGTCTCTATAGTGGTCTGAAATCAATAAAAGTAGTATGAATGCCGGGAAATAATAAAAGATATAAAAGTCAGGTTATAGCTGGGCTCCAATGCCTAAAATGATTGTTCTTCTAAGGAATGGGTTATAAGAAAATAAAGGTGCCCACATAGCAGAACTCTTGAGAAGATTTATTTTGACAATTACATAAAATACGTATGAAAATGTAAAATACCACAGTGATATTATCAATATCACTCCTTAGTCATCAAATAAAGCCAAATAAATAGAATTAGACAATAAAAAAGAATGGCTGATAATCATCTGATCTCTAGATTGGAAAGGCCTATCTAGGCATTATGTAAAATCAGAAATTTATTATTAAAAATATTTGCAGCAGATATTATAGAAAAATGATTAAAGCATTTAATATAAAAATGAAAAATCAATAAAACGTGAACACTTTAGTAGAGAAATGGCAGTTTTGTTATTCCCATACAGCTACAATTCATAAAAGATTACATAAAAATGGCAATGACTAACAAGAAATTATTTCAAAATCACTAGTAATCCAAATAAATATTTGACTACTACATCGTTAATTTTTTAAATGATAACACTCAGTGTTAATAAGAATTTGGGGGGCGGGTGTGGTGGCTCACACCTGTAATCCCAGAGCTTTGGGAGGCTGAGGCGGGTGGATCATTTGAGGTCAGCGGTTGGAGACCAGCCTGAACAATGTGGTGAAACCCCATCTCTACTAATAATACAAAAATTAGCTGGGTGTGGTGGCACACGCTTGTAATCCCAGCTACTTGGGAGGCTGAGGCAGGATTATCACTTGAACCCAGGAGGTGGAGTTTGCAGTGAGCCGAGAGTACGCCACTGTACTCCAGAATCTGAGAAAAACTGGATTCTTAAAAATAACTGTTGTTGCCGGGTGTGATGGCTCACGCCTGTAATCCCAGCACTTTGGGAGGCCGAGGTGGGTGGATCACCTGAGGTCAGGAGTTAGAGACCAGCCTGGCCAACATGGTGAAACCCTGTCTCTACTAAAAATACAACAATTAGCTGGGTGTGGTGGCGAGTGCCTGTAATCCCAGCTACTCGGGAGGCTGAGGCAGGATAATTGCTTGAACCCAGGAGGCAGAGAATGCAGTGAGCTGAGACCACGCCACTGTACTCCAGCCTGGGTGACACAGCAAGACTCCATCTCAAAAAAAAAAAAAAGGAACTGTTATTTATTTTTAGTTTTCAGGATTTACATAAAAAGAATTTATTATTTTTGTAATCAGAAAATATCAATATTTTCCTTAAAAAATCCATTTGCAATTTAAATATAATGCTGTTATGCACATTTTATGTAAAAAAATCCTGACAATTTTTTATATAATACTTTTTTCATATAGTCACTAATACTAAAAACGAACTGGAAAATATTCTTTAAGAAACCTATGGAAAATTAATATGTAAAATAAAAAATATTTTTAAAAAGCAAACAATAATAATTATCATTTCATCAATCTTTTCACAATAAGCATTATATAATATACTTGTGTTCTTAGTAGTACAATATATATCTTGTATGATTGCATTTTCACATATTAACTTTCCTAAGAATAAAGTTCACTTGTGTTTAGAGTTATTCACCTAGCTTCCTTTTGCTATTACAGATCCCTGTCCAAGCCATTAAAACATAAATCAGTCTTTCAAGGTGTTGATTCGGAATTCATTCAGCCATGTGCACTGCAAAATATTGCTTTCCATTTGAAATTATTTGAAAAATATTATCCTAAGAATTATTGATCACACCACTAGATATTTTCTGATTACCTATTACCCAGCTATTGCACTTTAGTCTAAAAATACATTGAACTATTTCACAAGCTAAAATCCCTTATAGGAAAAGTTTGCTTTTTAAAAATTTCTTTCACATTTAAGGAGATGGAAAACCTACATATCCTAAACAGCATTCTTAAAAGCCCCCTTAGGAGAAACTGTCTCGAGAAAGAATTGGTACCCAGGTTGGTTTCCTAATTTCTTCACCATAGTGAGAGTTATGATTTCTAAAGCTATCAAGCTGGTATCTACAATGGCTATCTTGTTTCTCCAAACAGCCTACCAAGGAGTAGCAGGTGCGTTCTCCACTCTGCTCCCTGTCAACATGCCTCTGCCCTCACCAAAGACACAGCACTCTCTGCCTGTCAGTCCTTGATCTCATGGCTGAAATTGCCTACTAGCATGCAGTGCCAATATTGCTGTGGATGAATGTGCACACAGAGACTTACAGTGAAGAACAAGCAGAAAAAGCCAATGATTTGTTTTTAGGGGTACAGTTTAGAAGTATAACACTGAAGAAGATTTTCTATTTAAAATCAGATTTTTAGTCGGGTTAACACACTTTTTTATACGTTAAAATGATTTCTCATCACAATAATGTGGAATAATATACCCAAGAACACATTAATTTATTGTACTCTTAACATCTGACATCATTGCTAACATCCTCATTACCAGCATTGCTAGTATTCATGAATGGTGCCAGGCTTTGGGTTAGGCACTCACGTATACCTCGTTTATCACATACGTATACACATATCGAGTACAAGGACACAAAGAAGGCATAGGAAACATGTTTAATTGAATTACCTTATTTAATTCTTACAAATTCTCTGTGATGCATGTATTAATAAACTCACTTTACAACTGAGGAATATGAGTCACAGTGGGATTAAGTAATCCATCCAAGATCACAAACTTGTATATGGATGAATTCAGAATTAAAATCAGGGCTAATTTTAAACTTTTTCTAGACTTTAATTTTCTGTGGTTTGTCAGTGTGCCTATTCCATCTATGTCCTCCACAGTACCATTACACTTTATATATAGCAGGTGCTCAATAAAAGTTGAATGCCATCAAATTGGTATGCACAAATGATGAAACATATTATTAGTCCTCAGGGAAGTGATAATATTTCACACCCACTAGAATGGCTACAATCATAAATACAGACAACAAGTTTTGGGAGTATATAGAGAAATTGGAATCCTCACATACTGCTGGTGGAAATGTAAAATGATGCAGCTGCTTTTGAAAAGAGTCTGGCAGTTCCTCAAATTGTTAAACATAGAGTTACCCAGTTATGACCCAGCGATTTCACTCGTAGAGAAATGTAATTCCACCAACAAGAAATGAAAACAAATGTCCACATAAAGACTTGTATGTGAATGTTTGTAGCAGTACTATTCACAGTAGCCAAAAATGGAATAAATCGAAATGCTCTTCAACTGATTACTAGATAAACGAAATGATGTATATCCACATAATGGATTATTATTCAGCCAAAAAGAAATGAAATACTGATATATGCTACAACATGGATAAACCTAGAAAACATTATGGTAAGGGAACAAAGCCAGACACAGAATGTAACATTGTATGGCTACAGTTATATGAAATGTTCATAATACACAAATTTATAGAGACAAATACGTCAGTTTAAAAATGGGCAAAGATTTTAATGGGAGAACATATTCACAAACTATCCATCCCACAAGGGATTAATAATTAGCATATATAAGGAACTCAACTCAATGGCAAAAAATATAATCAAGTTGAAAAATACTTTTCAAAAGAAGATATACAAATGAGTAATAAACACATTAAAAATGCTTAATAGCATTGTCATTAGGAAAATGCAAATGAAACCATAATGAGATACCTGCTTACTTACCCCAGCATGACAATAATAATAAGGGTTGGTGAGAATGTCGAGAAATTGGATCTCCTATACACTACCAGTATGAATGTAAAATGGGACAGCCACTTTTTTAAAGTTTTGGCAGTTCCTCAAAAGAAATAGAGTTACCAGGTCTATGATAACTCCACTTGTATGTATATATCCAAGAGAATTGAAAACATGTCCACAAGAAAAATGTTTACAGCATTATTTATAATAGCCAAAAGAACGCAAACAAGCAAAATATCCATGTGTTGACAAATAAATTGCTATATATTCAGATAATGCAATGTTTTCACCTATAAATAGAAATGAACTACTGATAAATGCTATAACATGGATAAATCTTGAAAACATTATGCTAAGTGAAAGAAGCCAGACACAAAAAGGGCACATATTATATGATTCCATTCATATGAAATTTCCAGAATATACAAGTCCAGATTCAGAAAGTAAATTAGTGGCTCCATGAAGTTGGGGAGGGAGGAGAATGGAGAGTGATGGCTAATGGGTAAAGGGTTTCTTTTTGGAGTGATCCAATATTCTGGGATTACTGATGATGGTTGTACAATTCTGAATACATTAAGAACTACATAACTTTATAAGGGTGAATATTATGGTATGTAAAATTATACCTTAATTTTCAAAATTTACTTCCTATAAATCTCACTGTTACATACATCCTTCCACCAAAGGAAAATAATGACAGTTAATGAAAAATTAGGCTTTTATTTTCAACTTTAAAGGCTATCATTACATATAATTTATATACATAGCTTTATACACAAGCAAAGTAAGCTGTTTAGTGATATGATTAATGGAATACTAGAAAGAAAGACCTCTTCATCCTCATAATGTGCCACCCTCACCTCACAGAGACCTGAAATTCCTTTAGCTAGAATAGTGTTACTAACTGAACTCTTATCTAGGAGCATCATGGAAGGGGAGCAATAATTTGAAAGTATTTCACATGTCTCTGTAAGAATGGGAAGATACTTAAATTAATTAAAAGATATAATAATTAGTAATATAAATAACTTCTGTTGTAACTTATTAAACAAGGAAATGTAGATTTTTCTGCCACATATACAGATAAAATGTTGGCACACATATAGGTTTTTTGTAGCAGTGATGTTGTTTTATTAAATGGTTTGTTAAAGTAAAAGATGCTTCCTCATTTTTTTCCTTTTTTTTTTGATAAAGATAAACTAAAAAGTTAGTCAAAGTCAAGTTAATCTCATTCAGAAGTATTCAAAACCAATGACATGTCAAACACTGTTTTAAAACACTAAACAATATAATCTTTGTTGGCTCTAAAGTGAAATTTGGTTTTAACTGCTCAAACAGAGGACCAATGAGATCAGAATTTAAAATAATGTTTTCACCAGCTTTCTGAAAGTCAGGGCAGTCCTTGCTTTGTCTGTCAGAATAGAGATCATCTGATTAACACTTTTCTTCTAGTAACCAATGTTAGTTGACTAGTTTCATAAATGCAGCTGAAGTTAATTACATGCTTTGTAAGATGGGCTGGGGCCTACTGGCCCTATGAAAGTCTCTGCCCCTGGTGCAACGTTTGAAATCTCTGGATGCTGGTTGTGGAGCTTTTCTTCCTGAGGGTTGGTGAAAGGTGGAAGATAAAAGATATATTGGGTCTCTAAGTCACTATTTCCTACAGTATTTCCAAATCTAGATTGTTAGTCTCTTGATATGCCTCCAAAGTTCTATTTTGAGATTAGTATTTATAGACTGTAAAAAAAGTATATTCTACCTTCAGTTATATTATTCACAGGGTTTCTAATAAAAGTTCTACTTTCTATTAAAAAATTCTTAAGGGAAGGAGGTCTTTAGTACAAAGGGCTGATGAAATTTACCATGTTTTCTCCTAACCACATACTATACTTGCCCTCATCTCACACGAGCCTCCTGCTTCCTACTTTAAGAGCTCCAGATGCAAGTATCATAGCTGGGTTTCTTGTACCAATCCTTGTGGCAAGGCACCAGTAATTTTATAAAATGGTCTAAGAGTCATGTCTACATGTTATCAAGGAAATGTGTTATTTCTAAAAAGCAGTAATTGCTGAATTAATGTTTTTCAAAGTATATTCTGTGCAAATTAAGTACTGCAAGATGTTTGAAATAGAATATCTTGATCAAATACACTCTTCATTCAGGATATTATCCATGAGAACTTCCCTAACCTAGCAAGACAGGCCAACATGCAAATTCAGGAAATACAGAGAACACCATAAATACACTCCTCAAGAAGAGCAACACAAAGACGTAATCGTGAGATTCACCAAGATTGAAATGAAGGAAAAACGTTAAGGGCAGCCAGAGAGAAAGGTTGGGTTATCGACAAAGGAAAGCCCATCAGACTAACAGCAGATCTCTCTGCAGAAACCCTACAAGCCAGAAGAGAGTGGGGGCCAATACTCAACATTCTTAAAGAAAAGAATTTTTAACCCAGAATTTCATATCCACACAAACCAAGCTTGATAAGTGAAAAAGAAATAAAATCCTTTACAGACAAGCAAATGCTGAGAGATTTGGTCACCACCAGGCCTGCCTTACAAGAGGTCCTGAAGGAAGCACTAAATATGGAAAGGAAAAAGTGGTACCACCCACTGCAAAATCATACCAAATTGTAAAGACCATAGACACTATGAAGAAACTGCATCAACTAACAGGCAAAATGACCAGCTAGCTACATAATGACAGGATTAAATTCACAAATAACAATATTAATTTTAAATGTAAATAGGCTAAATGCCCCAATTAAGAGACACAGACTGGCAAATTGGAAAAAGAGTCAAGAACCATCGGTGTGCTGTATTCAGGAGACCCATCTCATGTGCAAAGACACACATAGGCTCAAAATAAAGGGATGGAGGAAGATTTACCAAGCAAATGGAAAGAAAAAAAAAAAGCAGAGGTTGCAATCCTAGTCTCTGATAAAACAGACTTTAAACCAACAAAGATTAAAAAAAAGACAAAGAAGGATATTACATAATGGTAAAGGGATTAAGGCAACAAGAAGAGCAGCTAACTATTCTAAATATATATACACCCAATACAGGAGGACCCAGATTCATAAAGCAAGTTCTTAGAGACCTACAAAGAGATTTAGATTCCCACACAATAATAGTGGGAGACTTTAACACCCCACTGTCAATATTAGACAGATCAACGAAACAGAAAATTAACAAGAATATTCAGGACTTGAACTCCGCTCTGGACCAAGCAGACCTAATAGACATCTACAGAAATTTACACCCCAAATCGACAGAATATACATTCTTCTCAGCACCACATGGGACATATTCTAAAATTGACCGTATAATTGGAAGTAAAACACTCCTCAGGAAGTGCAAAAGGATGGAAATCATAACAAACAGTCTCTCAGACCACACTGCAATCAAACTGGAACTCAGGATTAAGAAACTCATTCATAATTGCACAACTACATGTAATGCAAACTGAACAACCTGCTCCTGAATGACTACTTGGTAAATAACAAAATTAAGGAGGAATAAATAAGTTTTTGAAACCAATGAAAACAAACACACAATGTACCAGCATGTCTGAAACACAGCTAAAGCAGTGTTTAGAGGGAAATTCATAGCACTAAATCCCCACAGGAGAAAGCAGGAAAGATCTAAAATCAACACCCTAACATCACAATTCAAAGAACTAGAAAAGCAAGAGCAATCCAATTCAAAAGCTAGCAGAAGACAAGAAATAACTAAGATCAGAGCAGAACTGAAGGAGATAGAGACATGAAAACCCCTTCAAAAAATCAATGAATCCGGGAGCTGGATTTTGAAAAGATTAACAAAATAGATAAGCTGCTAGCCAGAGTAATAAAGAAGAAAAGAGAGAAGAATCAAATAGACATAATAAAAAAAATGATAACGGAGATATCACCACTGAGCCCACAGAAATACAAACTACCATTAGATAATACTATAAACATCTCTACACATATAAACCAGAAAATCTAGAAGAAATGGATAAATTCCTGGACACAAACACCCTCCCAATACTAAACCAGCAAGAACTCAAAATCCTGAATAGGCCAATAATAAGTTCTGAAATTGAGGGAGTAATTAGTAGTATAACCACCAAAAAAAAGCCCAGGACCAGACAGATTCACAGTCAAATTCTACCAGAGGTACAAAGAGGAGCTGATTTTATTTCTTCTGAAACTATTCCAAGCAATAGAAAAGGAGGGATTCCACCCTAACTCATTTTATGAGGCCAGCATCATCCTGATACCAAAACCTGGCAAAGACCAACAAAATTTCAGGCCAATATTTCTGATGAACATCAATGCGAAAATCATCAATAAAATACTGGCAAATCGAATCCAGCAGCACATCAAAAAGCTTGTCCAACACAATCAAGTCAGCATCATCCCTGGGATGCAAGGCTCATTCACCATATGCAAATTAATAGACATAATCTATCACATAAACAGAACTAATGACAAAAACCACATGATTATCTCAATAGATGCAGAAAAGGCGTTCTATAAAATTCAACACCCTTTCATGCTACAAACTCTCAATAAACTAGTTATTGATAGAATGTATCCCAAAATAATAGGAGCCATTTATGACAAACTCACAGCCAATATCATACTGAATGGGCAAAAGCTGGAAGCATTCCCTTTGAAAACTGGCAAAAGAAAAGGATGCCCTTTCTCACCACTCCTATTCAAAGTATAGGAAGTTTTGGCCAGGGCAATCAGATAAGAGAAAGAAATAAAGTGTAATCAAATAGGAAGAGATGAAGTCGAATTGTCTCTGTTTACAGATGACATGATTGTATATTTAGAAAACCCCACTGTCTCAGCCCAAAATCTCCTTAAGCTGATAAGCAGCTTCAGCAGAGTCTCAGGATATAAGATCAATGTGCAAAAATCACAAGCATTCCTATACACCAATGATAGACAAACAGAGAGCAAAATCATGAGTAAATTCCCATCCACAATTGCTACAAAGAGAATAAAACACCTAGGAACACAACTTACAAGGGATGTGAAGGACCTCTTCAAGGAGAAATACAAACCACTGCTCAAGGAAATAAGAGAGGACACAAACAAATGGAAAAACTTTCCATGCTCATGGATAGGAAGAATCAATATCATGAAAATGGCCATACTGCCCAAAGTAATTTATAAATTCAATGCTATGCCCATCAAGTTCCCATTGACTTTTTTTCACAGAATTATAAAAAACTACTTTAAATTTCACATGGAACCAAAAAAGAGTCCATATAACCAAGACAATCCTAAGCTAAATTAACAAAGCTGGAGACATCACACTACCTGACTTCAAACTATACTACAAGGCTACAGTAACGAAAACAGCATGGCACTGGTACCAAACAGATACAGAGACAAATGGAACAGAACAGAGGCCTCAGAAATAACACCACACATCTACAACCATCTGATCTTTGACAAACCTAACCAAAACAAGCAATGGGGAAAGGAATTCCTATTTAATAAATTGTGTTGGGAAAATTGGCTAGCGATATGCAGAAAACTGAAACCATCATTCTTTAATCTTTCCATTTATGAAAGAATATATTGTTATGAAACAAATATTGAGATTTTTCTAGGCAGAATTGTGCATTACTCCTCATATCCATAAATGTTCTATACAGATTTTACTTCCACATAATTCCCAGTGTGCTCCTGTTCTATGAGCTGACATTTCTCTGTGAATATTTAAGAAACGTCTGCTCTCCAGTCTCTTGTGAAGAATCAAACAAAACTTTTCTACTTGACTTTAGTCAAGTGTTACATATTTACTTATGAACATTCCATGGGAAAAATAGGTTTTCTATTTTGAAGAGATTATTTGGTATTTTCATAAATGACGGTCTCTAAATGGCTTTTTGGGGATTTTATTCTCAAAGAACACATTTCAAAGAAGCTTCACATTTTCCCAGACTATGGAAAGTTATCCCAGCTGGAAAATGAAAATACCATCTCACTAATTACACCATCTCATTATTAGAGAAATGTTCCATTTGATGTACCAGGGCCGTTTCATTAAATGATAAGTTCAAATGTCCTTCTTGGAAGATGAAGGGCATTTGCTGCATTTTATTTTCCTAAGTGTTATGTCACCATGAAAAAACTATGACAATCTGTTAACTATAGGAAACCTTTTACAAGTGTAATTTTGTTTGTTTGTTTCTGAATTTTACCATTACATAAACTCTATTTTGTATCTGCTTTACCTGTAACAATCTTGCATTTTGCAACTTTGATACGTGATCCATAAAAATGCATACTGACTCCCCATTTTTTTAACTAAAAATGTTTTTCGCTTTCACTCAAATTTTAACTGACTTTATATCCAACAACATCCATGTGATCTCCTGTTATATCTCAATCCATTTTGACACTTTTTAAACTAGTTACCTTTCCCCCATGTCTCTAACGTTTATTCACCTGACCCAAGTCTTACCTTCACCATTTTTTTGACAAATGAAAATCCTACCTGTAGATTAAATACATAGTTTTAAAGATTTATTTCAATTTTTATCTCAATTTGGTGAATGTGGAGAGTGGAGCCAACACAAAGAGAGAAGGAAACAAACATCCACGAAACAGGAAGAATGGAAGGGGTCTTAGAAATCATCTGCTCCATACTCTCGTTTTACATATATAGACATTAAAATTCATGGAAAAGAAAATAAGTTGCTTATCAAAAGTCACAATTAATACTTATGAGAAACGTGGGCACTAGATCAGGTTCCTTAGTGTAACCTTCTTTATTGTTCTCCTAACTTTACCTGCTTCAAGATTTACATAAATTTGGTTTTTGGTCTTTCTTTTTTCCTCTTTTATATTGCCATATTACTCTGTGAATACTTTTATATATTTCCCACTTGACTATAGATTTCTTAAAAGCAAGAACTGGGTCTTGTTTATCTATGAATCTTTATGTACAGAACTGCACCTGGAACAATATAGGTGCATGCCAAATATCTGTGCAATAAAGTTGGATTTTAAATTTCAGCCTCAACGTTCAAATTAAAACTGCACACAGATACCATTTTTACCTACTGGATGGAAAAGTGTTATCCAAGTTTAACAATATTCTTTTTGTTCATGAGGACATGAGGAAAGAGACTTCTAAATCATTGCTGTGGGAATGCAAAATAATGTAATCACAGTGGAAAGGAATTTGGCAATATCCAGGAAAATTACGTATGTATTTAATGTTTGACCCAGCAATCTCACTTATAGGAACTGATCACAAAGTTATACTAGCAAAAGAATGTGTGCACAATGTCATATTTATATGTCTACAGGCTTGATCAGGTAAGTATTCAATCTGGGAGACAAGACAACAGGTACAGTATGTTTCCCTTAGTTTTTCCCTTAGTTCCTCAAAAACTATTGAGGAATATATACTTGATGATATCAAATAATTCACATTTATTTTTAGAAATATTTTTAAAGGGGCCTAAACTTTTAGAGATGCATCCCCAAGTATTTTCAAATGAAATAATATTATATATAAAATTTTCTTTAATATAATCCTGAGTCTGTGACTGGGGTATAGATGAAACAGGATCACTCATGAACTGATAAGCTGAATGATGGGTACATGGGGGTTTATTACACTATTCTCTCTACTTTTGTGTTTGCTTAAAAATTCAACAATGAAATATTCATGAAATGTTAGTCTGAAGTCTATAAATAAGTAAATAAAATTAAAAAGACAGAATGGTAGATGATTCTATTTTACATATCACAAAGTCTTCAGGAAAAAAAATTTGATATTTTGTCCTCAGTCTTCACTAGAGAAAGGTTGAAAAATGTATTTATGTGTTATATATTCCATCAGGATAATTTCTGTCAGCAAGTTTAAGAAGGGCCATGATGAAGATATGACGATAAGCTTTATTCGTGAACTAGTCCCAATGGAAAAAAAAATTGAAACAAATGAGGTAGTCTGCTGTATAAAACTGAGTATGAAAAAGATTTGGTAAAACTTGGCTTGATATGGGCTGGAGTAACTAGACACGGGGACAGACTTGTGAGTTTATCACAGCAGCAGGACTTCATAAATAGTAATGATGCTCAGAATCAGATGGGTAGCATCATCTTACTTCCATATCCGATAAGAGAAGGATTTGTTCTTAGCTTTCTAATTCGTTCAGGGTGTATAATTCAAAAAAGTAGTGTGTCAGAAAGTGTGAAGTGAGATAGGAAGTGTCAGCAATATACTATATTCTATAAGGAATGGATTCAAGGTCACTAGATTTGTTTGAATTAGGAAAGGAGGCTATATGGTGGATATAACCTCACATATGCATATCATGGAGAATGAAGTACATACTGTATTACATTCCCCACTAAATAAGATGTCTTTGTGTAGAGCATAACCTGTACAACTGCTCACAGCAGCCGTGAAGAGTACCATAAGTAAAATACTACAGTTGGAGGAAGAGATGGAAAAGTAACTGGCAATAACAGACGCTGGAGATTGGATTCTTTTATTTTCTCTTCAGGTCAGTGTCAGATAAATGAGGATAGAGGGAAAATTAAAACGTAAGTGGTAATCCCACATCAATCTGCCAAAGTATGCTTAGACAAGTGGTTTGCAACAGGAAACCAGGAAAAACTTTGTACCCCAGAGAACATTAGGGTATGTCTGGAGACATCTTTGGGTGTCACAACTAGGGGAGAAGAGAGGTTATACTGGCATCTAGTGTGTAGAAACTAGGAATGCTACTAAACATCCCATAATATATAAAACAGCTCCTCACCAAAAAAAAAAAAAAAAAAAAAAAAAAAAAGCACTATCTGGCCCAAAATGTCAATAGTGCCAACATTGGGAAGCCCTGGATTAGATAGATGACTTCTTACTTCCATTATAAGTTGAGTCAGTAAATAATATCCACCTAATTTGAGAATAGAATTCCATCTAAATATAAGTTGGAAAATACCAGGATAAAGGGGATGCCTCATGTACCTCACAACATTGGAACAGACTAGAGCTCTCTAAGGTTTAAGAGAAACAAAGCGAATAAATAATTAACAGGGGTCTGTGAAAAGATACTGCAGAGCAAAGGAAAGGTGATGTTTTTGAAGATTTGGTGGAAGAGCAGACTCTGACAATTATTTTGCTCTAGGAAGCAGAAGAAAAATATTAAAACTTGTTAGCATTCTAAATATGATTCAATAAGACATGATCTGTATGAAATAAGAACAGAGAAAAAATAATAAAAGATAAAATAATTAATGCAAATACATCTGGATGAGTTAATAAAGGAACTGCATTGGAAGAGTATTCAAAAAACTAAAATAACAAACCATGAATAAAACACACTCCACAAGCAAAAACAACATAACGGTCGCTAATGAAAATAAATGAAATGGAGGCCAACTTGGAAAACAATAGCAGAGTGCAAAAGACACATAAAAACAATAGTAATAATAATACAAATAATAGAGAACCAACCACAGATATTTGGTATTATTAAGAAAATACTAAAATAAATGGAACAGTTATGATGACAAATGTCATATGGTTTGACTCTGTGTCCTTGCCCAAATCTCATCTTGAATTGTAATACAAATTGTGATGCCCATATGCCTGGGGAGAGACCTGGTGGGAGGTGATTGGATCATGGGGGCGGTTTCTTCCATGCTGTTCTCATGATAGTGAGTAAGTCTCATGAGATGTGATAATTTTATAAAGGGATGCTTCCTCTGACCTCACTCTTTTCTCTCTCCTACCACCTTGTGAAGAAGATGATTGCTTCCCCTTCACCTTCCACCATCATGGTAAATTTCCTGAGGCCACCCCAGCCATGTGGGAACTGTGAGTCAATTAAATCTCTTTCCTTTATAAATTACCCAGTCTCAGGCAGTATCTTTATAGCAATGTGAGAGCAGACTAATACAAAAAGCTACAATAATTGAAAACTTTTCTGAGCTAAATAAATATTGAGGTTCAAAATTCTTAAGGGTCTCTGAATGCCAGCACATAACAAACGTCTTTTTTTGAAAAGACCTAATTGCTACACACGTTCTGGTGAATATCTAATTTGAGCTTATTAACGAGAATTTAAAATATCCTACAAATTTTGAGATGTGCATGGATAGGACAAGGTTTTCTATACAATAATAAAAGTCAGACATTTCAGACTTCACATGTCTTCCATAAAATACTCAAAACTACTTGTTAATAATTATGCAACATATACAGAATTTGGAGGAAGAAACATTCTGCCTCAAGAATTGTACACCTAAACAGTTATCATTCATTAATATCAGATATAAAGCAGCCTAGAAAATGTACCACCTGGAAGCCTTTCCTTACTAAAATACTTAACTTTATATTCCAGCCCACCTAGCAATGAAGCTAAATGAATAAGTCAAGCAAAGACTGTTTCTACCACAAAAAGGCTACCATTGCTCACAGAATTGATTGAAACATGGAGCCGCAAAAATGTTAAAAACATGATATAAAATTAATGAAAATGGTAAAAAGTTATGTCATAAAAGAACGATGATCTCATAGAAATAGAGAGTAAAATAGTGCTTACTAGAGCCTCGACTGGGTATATAGCAGGAGGTTGGATAATGGATACAAAATTACAGCAAGGTAGGAGAAATACATCTAGATTTTATAGCAATATAGGGTGACTATAGTTAGCAACAATTTATGGTATGTTTTCAAATAGCTAGAATAGTGGATTTTGAATGTTCCCAACACACACAAAAAGTGATAAATATTGGAGAGGATGAATATGCTAATTACCTCAATTTGATCATCACACATTGTATACATGTATTGAAATATCACACTGTATCTCATAAAAATATACAATTATTATGTGTCAATTAAAATAATAATAAAATTTAAAAACCAATGATGAGAACAACATAATTACATACCAAAAAACAAGATCTAAATTCTAAAAGGAGACAGCTTGGCAATTAATAAGGAAATGATTGAGTACATTAATAAATAAATACATAAATAAAAGAAATAATTATACATGCTACTAATAATATGAAGGAAATAAATAGGTTGCTGTGAAGAAGAATAAGGAGGTGAACTACTTTAATAAGATGGTCAATAAATAACTTTCTTAGGATACTTCATTTAAGCTGAGACCTGAAGGATGAGAATGTGAAGAGTTGAAAGTAAGAAGAGCAGGGTGTGCTATGGGTGAAAGTCATAACAAGTACAGAACACCTGTGGTGGGAAGGAACAAGGCACACTGGAAGAATTGAGCTTCAGCCTCACTGGCTGCTTTGATAGTAAACCTGGGAAAGCATGGTGAGATATGACGCTAAAGAGATCAGCAGGAGTTGCCATATCACGCAGGCTCCTATAAGCCAAAGCAAGCGTTTGCAGGTTTATTACAAGAGCAGTGATAAAGTATAAGCAGAAAAGAGATAAAACTTGATTTACTTTTCAAAATAAAAGCATAACTGCTCTGTAGAAATATATTGAAGTTTTAAAACTTACTCAGAGACAAATATTTTACAACTTACATAAACTGTTTCAAAGCACAGATAAATATGAAAGCCTCCCCATAAGAGCATAATCCTGATACTAAAATCTGACAAATATAGCCCAAAGAAAGCTAGATATAAGTAACAGTGATAACATAGATATGCATCCTAATTAAAATAATGATAAAAGAAATTTATGAGAATATTAAGAGTAAAACATACCATGACAATCCTAGCAAAGCATTGATCTCAAGGATGTTTCAATGTTAAGAAATCTATTAATATAATCCATGAAATTTTAAAAATCCAAATGCAGAAAACCAGGTAAATATCTCTAAAAATGAAAAAGAAACTATTTAATGAAATTAAAGACCTATTACTGATTTTCAAATTTCCAAATAAATGAGGTATAAAGGCCTACTTTCCTAAGGTGATAAGCTGTATCTATTGTAAACACTCCCCAAAATTAATTCTCACAAATTTTTCAAAATTATTCCACCAGTCACCTCAAAAACTAAGTATCCTGATTTGATCATTACACATTATAAGCTTGTATGAATATATTACCATACCTCATAAATTTGTACAATTATGTATTAATAATAACTTTTAATTTTATATTTAAAAATGTAACAAGTACAGCAGTAACAACATTTGTAGAGGATTTACCATATGGAAGGCAATGGTATTGTTTGTTTGGGGTTTTATCTCCTTTAATTTTCACAACAATCTTAGGCATAAGTACTATTTTTGTCTTCATTTACAGATGAAGAAATTGATATTATAAAAAGAAATGATATATATATCAAAAAGAATGAAAAATTATCATTATTTGTGAATGATAGAATAATGTGTCCAAAGATCCAAGAAAATTAATTTCAAGTGAAATAGTTCAATTAGTTGATCAGATATATTTTAAGTACATAATTGTATAGCAGAAAATAACAGTAGACAAATACATTAAGACATACAGTCTGTGGAGAGCACTACCCAATATTGTAAATTTGTTTATTTTTCCCAAACTACAGATTTAATTCAATTTTAATTAAATTCTAGATGTAATTATTTTGACTTGACAAATGGATTCTAACATTCATAACAATGAATAAAAAAAGGGAGATTATCTGGGGAAAATTGGGAAAGGAGTAGTGAGGAAACACTTATCCTATCAGATAAATATATAAATCTTAAAAAATTTAGGAATATTATAAAAGTAGGCTATCTGATAGAACAAAGTAGAAATCCCTATAAAAGTCTTTAGCATGAAATAATGTTGAAAAGGTAAAAACACTATTTCAAATAGGGTACAATGTTGGATTGTTCAACAAATTTTTCTGATACAACTGGTTATCTGAAAAACAACATTATGTTACAACTCAACTACATTTTACAACACTAAAATATATAAGTGAACCAGAAAATAAAATGTAGGATGGGCGCAGCAGCTCACACCTGTAATCCCAGCAGTTTGGGAGGCTGAGGAGGGCAGATCATGAGGTCAGGAGATTGAGACCATCCTGGCTAACACAGTGAAACCCTGTCTCTACTAAAAAATAGAAAAAATTAGCCAGGCGTGGTGGCAGGTGCCTGTAGTCTCAGTTACTCGGGAAGCTGAGACAGGAGAATGCGGTGAACCCGGGAGGCGGAGCTTGCTGTGAGCTGAGATCACACCACTGTACTCCAGCCTGGGCAACAGAGCAAGACTCCATCTCAAAAAATAATAATAATAAAAAATTGAAAAAAGAAAAATAAATAAATAAAATGTAAAACCAAAAGGAAGCATACACAATTATTTTCGTACAACTTGCATTATTTTCATAATTACAAACTATCATCATTTTGGGGGGAATGTACTAAAAGTCCTTCTATAAATGAAAATATCAATACCACAATAGAAACAGGGTAAGTCACATAAAGATACAAGTAATATAATGAAAATATAAATGGCAAACAAATATAAAATATTCAACCCAAATAACCACATGATCTTGGGCAAGATCATACTTGACCTCTTTAAGTCTCAAATTTCTGATATATAAATGATAAAATAAGGAAGAGAAATGGTTTGTCTTCACTGTACAAGGATTTTATGGAAAACTGATCACAAAATATTCACTGTCATAACAATGAGTTAGGGACTTTGAATGGGGGCTGGCTCCTTATTAAGAGTATTTTTCTATTTACCTACCAGGCCAAGAAAAGGCAGGATCTAGTAGATTTCTATGTGGATATTATTGGTATGAAAAGTGAGTCACAATGTTCTTTCAGCCCAACTAAAGTGCCATTCATTCACCAACATTTTATTAAAAAACCATTTTTCAGCCTGGGCGAGGTGGGTCATGCCTGTAATCCTAGCACTTTGGGAGGAGCATCACTTGAGCCCAGTAGTTTGAGACCAGTCTGAGTCACAAAGTGAGACCCTGTCTTTAAATGTATATTTCTCCTTGTTTTATATAGGTGATCCCAGCCAAGTCCACCATATTTTTGTGTGGCTGTGGAAGATGAAATATGCTAAGATGTTTTTGTCAATTGCAATTACATCAGACATAATTTGACTATTCTTTTCTTTTGGAAATATAGAATGTCTCAGAAAAGGCTTCAAATTATGTTAATCCTCCATGTCCTTAATTAAAAATATAAATTATTTCAATGAAAGGATTGCTTTCACAAAATAAAACAAATTCATGAATATGTTTTTAAAATCTGAGGAAAAAGTTGTATTAAAAATACAAAAATATGGAGAAAGAAAATGTCACAAACTATAACCTCTTGCTACTTCCTGGCTGCAAATTTATAAATCAATTTTTTAAGTGGGGGATGAGAAAAATAAAGTATTTCACTTATATGGAGTTCAGAACTGTGTTGTCCATAATTTTTGAATAAAATATTTACTGAATGAGTAGATGCACAAATTCAAAGCTTAGTTATCTGGCATTCCATCTCACAACATATTATAAGCAGCACATTAAAAGAGGGAGAAGATTGAAGAAGCTGTTGGATATTAGCAGTCCGTAATAAAAGAAATATCTGGCAGTAAAATAACAACAACAAAAAAATCTCCACACCCAACCTAGAGCCATCTACTTCAGGTATAAACAGCCTTATAAGCTTAACGCCCCCTGGGGATGTCTCCATATTACAAGCCCACTCAGTAATTATGTACGTAACAGCTACTACTGATTGAACATGTTTCATGTGGACCGATACTATACTAAAGGCTTATACATACCAGTTTATTTTAGCCTTACAAGAATCTTATGAGATCAGTTCTATTATTATCTTAATGTTAATGATGAGGAAACAGAAAGATTAAACAATTGCCAAAGGTCACGCAGATCATAAGCAACAGAGCCTGGAATGAATTCCAGGTCCTTCTGACTCTCAAGCCTTAAGGGCTTTTTCATTCTGCTATACTGTCTTCCCTAGTCAGGTTTACTCACCCTAATTACAGATGCAGGAGGCAGATAAGGGAGGATCCCCAAAGAATCTCCAACCTACCCCACAAGTGTTTGTTTACATCAGATGCTTTTGTGCAGATGAGGGAACCAGCCCAGGGCGTTGTCTGAGGATGCCCACTACAAACTGGGGGAGCCCTCTTGCAACTGGGAGTATGGGGTGGAGCCACCAGTAACTTGTGCTTTGTGCAGCAGGGAGGAGCCCGGGCTCTTCAGCTTGTGTGTGGTGTCCTGGTATTGAATCTGTGAGGTGAGAGCCTTCTTGGCAGGACCCCCTTTTTTTTTGCTGAGAGCTTGCTTTTAATAAATTCCACTCACCTCACCTTTCAACATGTCCCCATGCCTAATTTTTTTCTGGTTGTGGGACAAGAATATGGGTTTTAGCTTAGGTAAGGAGCAAAAATCCTGCATCATTTTGGTAGCCTGTACGTGGACGTGAGGAAACGTGAGTAAATGCATACCAGAAAATCATTTTTCCTTTTCTTTCTGAGCCTTTTTGTCCTTGGCCTTCTTCTGAGGGTAGAGGAAACTATGCTCCCCACTCACCCCCATCGCTGTTGGGGATTAGACATGTCAGCCTTTTTCCAACCTAGCCTTTCTTTTTTTTTCTTCTTTTTTTCCTTCTTTTCTTCTTTTTTCAGGATGGATGGACAAGTGATGGCTCCCTGCTCCCTCCCCTCCCAGCTTGGGCTGGGGCAAAAGGCTCAAAGTCCCCACTTGGCAGGCTGGCCAGCATTCCTTGCCATGTGTCCACAGTGTCTTCCCCTCCCCTGGCCAAGGGGTCCAGCTCCACCCAAGAGCCAGGGAAGAAATAACAATTAAATTTCTCTCCCTGTTGGAGGAATTCATTTGCATAAGAATAAGAGATATTTTCCCCCAGGCATCTTTCCAACCCCGTACTTTAAGCTGCTTTTTCCTTTTTTCCACCCTGTCACCAGTTAATACAACCCTACACTTCGAGTTTTTTTTTTCCTTTTCTCCAGCTTGTCAGCAGTTAACACAACCCAGTACTTTAAGCTTTTTTTCTTTTCTCCATCATGTCAGGAGTTAACTTTTAAGCAAGAGAGTTTTTTTCTTTTAGCAGATGTTTTACTAGGCCAGGACCCCAACTATCACTGTTTGTGTTCTCTGTAAAGTTTTAATTATGAAAAAGGATTTGTGAGGTTGATCTTAAGCTGTAGCCAATCTGGTGTGCTTTGCATGTTTTTCTGTATGGTTAGTAGCAAACATTGCTTCAGGCCTCCATCTTGTTTTACACCCTAGGATGTGTGACCTGAAACCACATGGCAGTGCTTTGTTTTAGCCTCTGCCATTTTACAATGGTGGCCTGAGTTCAGTCCTGGCTTAGGGAATGGGTAATTTCTGGTTTGATATCTGCATGACTTTTGCCATTTGTTGGTTCTCCCCCCCTCCACAAACTGCTTTGAATTTTGCTTTCTCTGAGTATCTGAGAGGTTACCTTTGATAAGGTTCAAATGCCAGAAATATTGGCTGCTTGCTGCAGCTAAAGTAAGGTAACAAGGGATTTAAAACAATTTTCTTAAAGAGCACTCAGCTTTATTAAAAGTAAATATCCAAGTTATAGGTATAGTTTAAAGGCCTTTATGTTTTTCTTTTCTTGGTTCTTATTTTGCTGGAAAATTTTTTTCTTGGTGGACTGAATTATGTTTCCCCATTTTGCCTTGCCACTCTTAATGCACACACAGAGGCACTAAGATAATTTCTGATGGCCTGTGACTCCTTGGGTAAAACAGAAAAGGCACCACAGATTCCACTTTGGGAGAGATCTCTGTTATCCTCATGGAACCCCAGGAATTAGGGGTGGATGGATCCCTCTCAAAATCTGTTTTGTCTTCCAATTATACCTGTTTATTAGGCCCTAGAAACTACACACTTTCCTAGCCTTGCTCTTAAAGGGCTCCACCCAGAGGCTGATAATCCAATTAGGAGATTGGCAAATGAACAATCTTATAGCTACTGGATCTTCTTCTACCTGCTTTTGTAGTAATATATGTGTTGTGTGTGTGACATCTATACAAAAAGAGCTCTAATTAATTGACTTAAAGAAGGATAAACACTTGGGTCATATATTTTTAAAGGGAAGATAAAACCTGTGGTACCCTTTATTTCATGTGATTTTAATCTTGAGAAATAAAAAGAGGCTTAAAGATTATTGGTAAAATGCAGATGTCAAAATGTAAATTTTTGCCTAGGGTTAAGGATTGTTTTGAATTAGGTAAAATAAAGCAAAAAGTTCAAACAAGTTTTGGAAGGATTGTAAAAATCAATCTTGCAAAACAAATTTCATGTGTGAACATATTGACTAAATTCAAAAGAATATTATGTGGTTTTCCTGTAATTAAGCATTGAAATAAAAGCACAAAAAATACTCTTAAGGCACTAATATGCTATTTAGCAAAATTTGTAACTTGTTATAAAGGGTTTTTGCTTTTTAAAATTTTCTGAGTCATCATTTTGGCAAAATAAATAACTTATGGAAATCTGGAATTATATTTCATAACATCAAGAGTTTTAAACCTCTAACATATTTAACAGGCTTCCCTAAATCAAACTTCAGTTTCAAAAATTGTCTTTTCTGATGCCTAATTTTGGATGTTACAGAGAGTCCCTGGAGAATACAGAAGAGCGGTAAACAGGATTACCTGACATGTTTAGGTACGTTGGATTGCCAAAATGATGTTTAACCTTCTTCAGGTTATATTTTAGGTAATAATATTAATATATGTTCCAAAATTGTATGGGATTTCTAAAATTCTGTTGTCTGAGTGTAATGCTATTAATCACAATTAAGGTTGATATGTTAAGTTATTATAAAAAATGAAGGTAACCAAATAACTTTGTCAATTGTATTTCTGACTGTAACTACCCTGGACATGTTATTCACAGAAAATTGCTATCTTGTTTTGATCCTTCAAATGATGGTTTATAATCAGCTATAGAATTTTGACAGGTGCTTTCAAATGCAGGTTTCTGATAACTTGGGAGATTGTGATATTGGAATAAAGGCCAAACATACAGGATTCATGAAGAGCTTAAATGTTCCTGAATATCAAGCAAAACAAGAGCTAACTGAATGCACTGTACTAATAGAAAATTGGAATAATCTTTTGTTGACTTCTGCTTGGAACATTGCTGATCCTTGTTTTGTTTTTCAGAGTCAAGGAAACTTATTTTGAGCTATTTATGCCTTTAATAATTGAGTAAGGTGTACTACTGTGAACAAAATTTGGAGCATCTTTGCCTCTCTCTCTCTACTTGGCTTTTCCAGAATTTGGAAACTTGTTGTGAGTATTCTTAACTTATGGCAATATAGTTGTTTGCATCAGTGCAGTAAGAATCCATTTTCTTTTGCAGCAAGATGCAACTGGAGAAACTGGTTATTTTACCAAGTCTTTGACCGGGAGGATATGCTTCCCTTTAAGGAATTAAGCTAGACTTGCAGAGCCAATAAAAGCCCCTTAGGAAAACTGGCCTCATGCCTTGACTACACAGTTCCTGTACAGGGTTTTCTAACCTGTAGTGCGTAAAGAATTTCACATTCTAACAGACCCAGGAACCCCATCCTCTTGGGACCTCAAGAACAGAGGAATGTACTCAACTCAAAGGTATTTGAGGGTTTAAACTCACGGCTGCTCTCTGTTTTAGAAAGTTCTATCTGAGATTCCTTGTGGAACAGAGTTCCATCAAGGCAATCTAAAAGGCCTATGTAAAAATAATTATTCTTGCTGCACTTTGTGCAAATAATCAGGACAAATATAGACTAAAGTCTATTTTGCAAAAAACTCAGTACTATCATGATTTGTTTTTAACAAAAATGAGGACTAGAGAGACAGAAACCATGTTTTAGAACTTATCATACATTTGTCAATAAATTCCACACTCATTAATTGTTTTTAAGTTTTTTGCCTGCATTTTAGACTAGCCCTGGCTACTTCTGCATACCAACCAATGATCACTGACTGAAGCTCAGAAGGAACAAAAGGCATTGGGTGATGTAAAAATCTGGATTAATATTCTAGTTCTGAGCAATTATCTGCAGATCCTGCTGGGTGATGGGAATAAACAGGGTACCCATCACCTGGAGGTTTCCTTTTGGGGAAAGTAAGACCAAGGGAGGTAACGAAAGCCAAGCCCCATGCACTCATATATTAGCAAGTATAACTATAGCCACCAGTTATCTGGGCATGTCACAGTACATCCTTTTCTCTCTCTGGTTGAAGGAGCACTCAATTTTACAGATTCACCTTAGCATTTTGGCTTATGGTAATGAGTCCATGCAAACCCTTGAGACACATTTTTTTTTTAATCTCAAACTCAATTCCAATTCTCAAATCAAAGCCCTAGGAAAGAAAACTGGATCTAAAGGATCCAGAGGTTGACAATAACAGAAGTTAAAAGGTACATAGCGGGTGAACATAACTAATTTCTGCCAGTTAAGCCAAGCTTCCTGTTCATGGATAAAAGTCATGTTAGTATCCATGGAATAAATGAGGTCTAGGGAATTTGAAGGCTACTGAGAGCAGGGGAGATAGGGCATACATGGGTGAGAGCAGATATTCCCATCCCCTAGGCACCTACTGTTAACATGGATGAAAGCCTCTTTGATGCCCATGTGGCAATCTTGTCACAGTTGCTGGGACTTGGAGATACAAGGATGGAAGAAGAAAGAGGTATGCCTCACTTTTCCTCACATACCCTAGGTATTTTCCAGGAAGAGAAGGGAACCTGGGACTCCTCGCTCCCCTCTTTCTAAATGAGTAGCCATTCATCTTCAGTCTGTACCCCTTTCAAATGCATCCTGAACCCCTGGGCTGCCTTTGAAAAATTGTTTTTTTCTTTTTCCTCCTCTCTACTCTCTTCACTGATAGATAATTGTGTTTCCATACTATGGGATATGCCACTCGGATGCATCCTCCAAACTGGGAAAAGGTAATTTCCCAAACCTTAAACTGGTTTAGAATTGGGCTTGGGGAAAGGGACCCAGAAGCCTGACCTGTCAGCAAAAGGGTAAAAGTTTTCTTTAACCAGTCAGGCTTTTGGCTCCCTCTCCCTGAGCAAACTGGCAAAAGGCTTTGGGATTTTTGAACTGTCCTTACTCCCCCTTGTTTCATTTTGATACATATTTTCCAATAACATGGTTTGTCTCTTCTCAACTTCAAGCCATCAAACTCCAACTGGTCATGCAACCGGAGCCTGTGATGATGTCCCTTTCTGCCAGGGGCCCTTAGATAGATCGGTCTTTGAGGGAGACCTGACTGTGGTTTTTCCAAAACAGCGACCCTGTCAGCAGGAAGCAGTTAAGATCAGTCTTCATCCTTATCTTTATTCTAATGGCAGTTAGATGTACTTCTTTTGGTGGGAGTGATAGACACAGGAGGCAGATAAGGGAGGATCCCAAGAATCTCCAACCTGCCTCACAAGTGTTTACATCAGATGCTTTTGTGCAGATGAAGGAAATGGCCAGGGACTTGTTTGGGTGTGTTTGCAACGGGTTGGGAGAGTGGGGTGGAGCCACTAGGAATTCATGTCTTGTGCTTGGGGGAGGAGCCTGGGCTCTTCAGTTCATGTGTGGTGGCCTGGTATTCAATCTGTGAGGTGGGAGCCTTCTTGGCAGGACCCCTTTTCTCATTGAGACCTTTCTTTTAATAAATTTGTTCTCCTCATCTTTCAACGTGTCTGTGTACCTAATGTTTTTCTGGTCATCAGACAAGAACCTGGGCTTTAGCTGAGCTAAAGAACAAAAATCCTGCATCACTACTGTGAGGAAGTGGCAGAATGGAGTGAAGGGTGCTGTTTAAGAATGGATTTGGCCAGTAACTAACATCTATGAAGATCTTTCAAGTTGGACTATATAGAGCACAGTTTTATCAGTGTCAAGACAATTCCTTTGCTCCAATTACGTGTGTGTGTGTGTGTCACGGTGAGTATGTGTAGGGCCTAGTAGTTCCCTGTGTGCATAGCCTCCAACGAGGTGGAATAAAAGATACCAGGAAATCGGAGACAAAGCCCCTCTCCCTCAAGGTTGTTATATACAATAGAGATTCAAAGGTAGACAACATACTTAGAAAAACTACCCAAATCACAAACAAAAATAAATAAATTCATAATCATCACAGCTAGACAAAGCTATATACAATAAAACCTCAATTAACTAATCAACTCACTTCATATTTATGCTTTTCTCACAGTCTTCATTTAAGGAAGAAACAATGACAAAAAGAACCAATGCAGGAAATTTAATAATACCTATTAGTTATGTACAAGAGTGAAAAGAGACTTATCTTTTTCTTGTAGTTAACAGTCCTACATAAGAGTTATTGAGAACAATAAAGTACATTTGCATATGACAATACAATTGACAAAGTACTATTCATGTATATTATCTCATTTAATTCTCACCCCAACTAGGGAAGTAGGTGTTTTCATGATTCATATATTTCAAATGAGGAAACTGAAGTTCTAGTGATTTAAGTCAGTGAAAGATCCTCAGTCATCAAAAAATTTCCATTTTACCCAGTGTATTACTTTTACTAAGAGGAAAAAGTCATCCTGGACACTTTAAAGGAACTTTCAATAAGAAATGAAATTATTTTACATTTTACAAAATTTTCAGGATAATTTTAAATTTACATAGGATAAAGTCAAAGAATTAATCCTGCTTAAAGTTTCTAGTGTTGTTGCTAAGGCTACAACTACTCTTTATTTCAGAGTAAAGAGCCCACAGATTTTACATTTTAAGCTGTCATATTAAGCTTTGTGAAATATGTGCAATTTATTGTAGTAACAACATTGTTTTTGGAACCTGACATATCAATATAGAAAATATATATCTGACACTTATCAAGTGGCCTAGGCCAGGTCACAGTTCTTCTGTGGATTTCTATGGAGTATAAGGGTTAAGATCTGGGTTCTGGAGGAAGACAGAGTTTGAATCCTAGCTCTTCTACTTACCAGCTGTCTGGTTTGGAGCAAGATAATTAATCTCCTTGGTCCTCAGTTTTCACTTTTTTCACTTCCATAAACTTCACAGGGTTGTTATTAGAAATAAATAACACAATTTAAGCATCCAATATAATTCTGAATATCTATAAGAGCCTAATTAGTTGTAGCAATTATTTCTTTCAGCCTAGGAGCCAATGGAAATTGGCAACTATTAGGCAAACACACAACGTAGGCTTGGCTAGTAAATAGTAAATTCAACCAACAAACATACATTTGTTATGCTATAAATCACTGGAACAAAGGCAAGATTCATAGCATAATACATAGAAAACCTCATCTCAACCTCATTAAATAGTGTATTTCCTGGAAGTCTGGATTTGCTAATAAGGAACACCTATTTTAACCTAAAAAATGGATCTGCCATTCTCCCTTCAAAAATGTGGAACCAATCAAAACACAAAATTATTGAGGCTCCTCAGGTAAACTAAATAACTAGAGAGGGGCTAACACCCAACCAACTGCTATTCAGTTAGCCTGGAAAGCTAGTACACTGAAAACTGTTTATTATTAGTGGCCACAGAGACGTGGGTTGGAGTCTTGGCTATGGGCTTGAAAAATGCCTCTGAATCTCAGATTTCTCATCTGTAAATATGGATAGTAATACTTACAAGTCAGAGATTTTGGTAAAGATGAGAGATACTTAAAAGTTCCCAGCTGGGGCCAATAGTAGATATTCCATGAAGGAAATATTTACTATTATGAATTGTATTTACCTTTTCATCTTCAAGTTAACTGACGTAATAGGTAGTCTGCCTTACTTTTCATCATACTTTTTGATGGGCCTTTAATGAGGCCTCTTCCAGCAAACTGAGAATAGCCAGGAACTACTCAACCAATTCAGTATAAAGCAGTAAAATGTGTAATCACCTAATTTCTTTACATAAAATTATACCAGTGCATACTTCATTTTATCGCACTTTGCTTTATTGGCCTTCACGGATACTGCTTTTTTTAAAACAAATTGAAGGTTTATGGCAATCCTCTGTCAAGCAAGACTATCAGTGTCGTTTTTGCAACAGCAGGTGCTCACTTCATGTTTCTGTGTCACATTTTGCTAATTTTCCAAATATTTAAAACTTATTCATTATTATTTCTGTTATGGTAATCTATACTCAGTGATCTTTGATGTTACTCTTATAATTTGTGGGGTCCCACAAATCATGCCTATTTAAGATGGCAAATTTAATCAATTAATGTGTGTTCTCGCTGCTACCTAGACTGGCCATTTCCCCATCTCTCTCCCTCTCCTTGGGCTTCCCTATCTCCTGAGATAACAATATTGAAATTGGGACAACTAATGACCCTACAATGGCCCCTATGTGTTCAAATGAAAGGAAAAGTTGCATATCTCCCATTTTAAATTAAAAGATAGAAAGGATTAAGCTTAGTGAGAAAGGCATGTTGAAAGCCAAGAGAGGTCAAAAGCTAGGTCTCTTGCACCAGGCAATTACCCAAGCTGTAAATGCAAAGGAAAAGTTATTGGAAGAAATTAAAAGTGTTACTACAGTAAAGATATGAGTGATAAGAAAGCAAAACAGCCTTATTGCTAATATGGAGAAAGTTTTAGTGATCTGGATAAAAGGTTAAACAAGCCAAAACATTTCCCTAAACTGAAGTCTACTCCAGAGCAAAGCCCTAATTCTCTTCAATTCTGTGAAGGCTAAGAGAAGTAAGGAAGCTACAAAAGAAAAGTTTGAATCTAGCAGAAGTTGCTTCATGATGTTTAAGAAAAACACCATCTCTGTAACATAAAACTGCAAGGTGAAGAAACAAGTGCTGATGTAGACACTGCAGCAAGTTATCCAGAAGGTCTGGCTAAGATAACTGATGAATGTAGCTACACTCAACAACAGATTTTCAATGTAGATAAAACAGAATTATATTGGAAGAAGATGCTATCCAGGACGTTATTAGGTAGAGAGGGGAAGTCAATGCGTGATTTCAAACCTTCAAAGGACAGGCTGATTCTCTTGCTAATGCAGCTGTGGACATTAAGTTGAAACCAATGCTCATTTACCACTCTGAAAATCCTAGGGCTCTTAAAAGTTATTATCAATCTACTCTGCCTATGCTCCATAAATGTAACAACAAAGCCTGGATGACAGCACATCTGTTGACAGCATGGTTTACGGAATATTTAAAGTCCACTCTTGAGAATTACTGCTCAGAAAAAAAAAAAAACACATATTTTGAAAATACTACTGCTCATTGACAACACACCTAACTCACCAAGAGCTCTGATGGAGATCTACAAGGAGATTAATATTTTCATGCCTGCTAACACAACATTCCTTCTGCAGACCAACCAAGTAATAATTTTGACATAAAGTCTTATTAGTTAAGAAATACATTTTGTAAGACAATAGGTGCTATAGGTAGTGATTCCTCTGATAGATCTGAGAGAAATAAATCAAAAACCTCTGGAAAGGATTCACCATTCTTGATGTCATTAACAACATTTGTGATTCATGAGAGGAGGTCAAAATATCAACATTAATAAGAATTTGGAAGAAGTTGATTACAAACCTCATGCATGACTTTGAGGGGCTCAAAACTTCAATGGAGAAAGTAATTGCACATGTGGTGGAATAGTAAGAAAATTAGAATTAGAAGTGGAACCTGATGATATGACCGAATTGCTGCAATCTCATGATAAAACTTGAATGAATGAGGAGTTGCTTCTTATAGTTGAGCAAATAAAGTGGCTTACTGAGATGAAATCTACTCCTGGTGAAGATGCTGTGAACATTGTTGAAATGATGTCAAAGTACTTCCTTTTTTGATAAAGCAGCAGCAGGGTTTGAGAGGACTGACTCCAATTTTGAAAGAATTTCTACTGAGGGTAAAATTCTATTAAACATAATCATATGCAAATAAATTATTGTTTGTGAGAGAAAATGTCTATCAATATGACAGATTACATAGTTGTTTTATTTTAAGGAATTGCCACAGCCTCCTTACCCTTCAGCAACCACCAACCTGATCAGTCAGAAGCCATTAACATCAAGGGAAGATCCTC
This sequence comes from Trachypithecus francoisi, assembly GCF_009764315.1. Taxonomy (NCBI): domain Eukaryota; kingdom Metazoa; phylum Chordata; class Mammalia; order Primates; family Cercopithecidae; genus Trachypithecus; species Trachypithecus francoisi. The sequence continues at coordinate 35,597,666 of NW_022681471.1, read as the reverse complement.
CACCATCAAAAAGAAATTACAACTTGGTGAAGGTTTAGATTATCATTAGCATTTTTCAGCTATAAAGTATTCTTAATTAAGGCATGCACATTATTTTTAGCCATAATACTATTGCACACTTAATAGACTACAGTGTAGTGTAAATATAACTTTTATATGCCACTGGGAAAGCAAAAAATTGTGTGACTTGCTTTATTGAGTTAGTCTGAGACCAAACCTGCAATATCTCCATGGTATGCCTGTATGTATAATAGAGTCATTGGTAATTTATAAATTTGTTTTAGCCAATGCTTTCAAATTTTTTATTGAGTCTCTTGATTTTTGCAACAAGTAAACATAACTAATGTTCTAAGTTTCTATCATTTCTACTTTTATTCCTACTATTTGAAGGCGGTGATAAGATTATTGGGAAGCAGTAAGAAAAAATAAAGTAGGCCGGGTGGGGCGGCTCACATCTGCAATCTCAGCACTTTAGAAGGCAGAGGCTGGTGGATCACTTGAGGCCAGGAGTTCGAGAAAAGTCTGGCCAACATGGTGAAACCCCGTCTCTACTAAAAATACAAAAATTAGCCATGCATAGTGGCACGTGCCTGTAGTCCCAGCTACTCGGGAGGCTGAGGCAAGAGAATGTCTTGAACCCAGGAGGAAGAGGTGGCAGTGAGCCAAGATCATGCCACTGCAGTCCAGCCTGAGTGACAGAGTAACACTCTGTCTCAAATAAACAAATAAATAAAATTAACTTTTATAACTTTTACTGAGCTCCCATTATGTGCCATACACTCTGTTAGGCAATTAAATACATTATTTTATTATAGCAGCACAACATGCTTTTAAGCATACGAATTCTTTTGGTTCCCATTTAACAGATGGATAATTGAGCTTAAATACATTACCTAAGTCATGCAGCCAGTAGTGACTGAGACAGAAATTGAAGTGAATACTTTGCTGTTTCATTATAAGAGCCTGAATTGGGATTGCTGTACACTTCTAGATCTGAGATAATCATCCTCAGGTTAATGAGGAAATAGCAGTGGCATTTTCACTTTGAGAGCAAGATGTATTCTGTGCCTAGCCAAAGTGTTATAAGGCCTGACTCCAAATGATGTTGGCCCATTTTCTTTCATATTTTCTGTTAACTTTCATAAGTCATCTATGCTGCCTATTGTTCCCTTCAGCCTATTTGTCCTGAGAATTTACTAATTCAATTATTTTATTCTTCCAATATTGATCCTTACATCATGCACTAAGCCTTCGCTGGTCCTGTTCTCTGAAGCACAATGATTTCCCATCAAGTTTAATTCTGCTGTGCATTCAACTAGATCAACATCACCTTCTCCTTGGTATTCAGCTGCCAAGATTTCCCTATTAGACTTTAAAATTAGATTTCCCTGCTACCTGAAGCAGGGCTTGTTGCTTCTCTGAAATGGTGGAATAATTTTAGTACCTTTTCAAGGAAGCTGTGTATGCAACTACAGCTCATTTTGAACAAAGGGATTATATGACCCAACTGTGATGCAGTTCAGTGGTTTCAACCAAGTTCACAAAAAGTCATATTATAATGATTATTAATTCAAGAATTCTTGATTATGTGGAACATAATTTAAAATATTTATTTGTAAAATTTACTTTGTTGAAAATTCATAATGTAGATGAAGGGTGATAAGAAGGGGTAGTGAATGAAAATGATTAGAAATCAGGAAAGAAACACTGAATTATAGTATTTCAAAAAATGACACGAGAGAAATTACATGTCACTTTTTCTGTTGAAGGTATTTCTTGTCTTCTCTGATATCCTACATAATGACAACTGTAAGACCCATCTATTAGAGCCAGCATAGATCATGTGTAATTGAAAAAACAAGTTAGTGAAATCAGCCACATATTTGATAGGAGGAATTATGGTATATATGACTGAGCACTAGAATCAGAGTAGAAAGATTCAGCCTCATCCAGAGAGCAGTTTTAGTCAAGCAGGAAGAATAGAAGTCTGTAGTTAAGAGCAGTTAGTGGAAAAGAATAGACAGCCTTTTTTCAGCAAGGGTTTTGAACTTGGTGAGTAACTTGGGGAGTTGTCACAAATAACGAAGAGTTATTCAAGGATAGGGAAAACGTGGGCTTCATAATTTGGGTCAATATCATCATTTTTAGCATAATACCTAACAAGTTAGTTCTTACCATATGCCAGGCACTCTACTAAGCATTTAACATAGATTATCTCACTCAATATTTGAAACTATCCTGTTTTTATATAGATTAAAAAAAATAAAGCTCATAAAGGCTAGGAGATTTGTTCACAGTCACACAAAACTTAAGTTGTGGAATTGGAATTCACGTCTAGGTATTCTGACTCCAGAGTATGTGCTTATAGACACTATGCAATGTTAGCTGTCAAGTGTAAGCAGAAAAAATAAAAGAAGAAAGAATAATCCAAAAAGTTGTATAGTTATAATTGATGAATTGTAGGCTTAGAGAAAGAGGGAAGAAAAGGACACAAATTATTTGCTTTAGAAATTAAAGAAAAGAAGGGTGGAGCAAAATGGTGGAATAAAAGAATTCACTGATCATCCGACCCTGAGAGGACACCAAATTAAGAACTATCTACACAAAAAAGCCACCTTTGAAGAACCAAAAATCAGATGGACAGTCATGGTACCTGGTTTTAACTTCATGTCACTGAAAAAGGCACTGAACGAGGTAAGCAAAACAGGCTTGAATTGCTGATGTGACCTCCTCCCATCCACAGCAGCAGTAGTGAGGTGCAGAGAGCATTTCTGTGGTCTTGGGAGAGGGACAGCCAGCAACTGTGAGGCATTGAACTAAGTGCTACCTTTATTATAGCAGAAAGCAAAGCTAGACAAATTCAGTTGATGCCCACTCATGTAGGGAGCATTTAAACTAGCACTAGCAAGAGGAAAGTTGCCCATCCTAGCAGTTGAAATTTGAATTTCAGCAACCTTGCCACCTACCATGAGCTAAAGTGCTCTAGGGCTCCAAATGAACCTGAAAGTTAGTTTAGGCCACAAGGACTGCAATATCTAGGTGAGTCCTAGTGCTAAATTGGGCCCAGAGCTAGTGAGCTGGTGGGGCTTTACCCTTTGCCTAATCCTAGGCTGCACAACTCGTGGCTTCATAAAAGACATTTTCCTTCCACTTGAGGTAAGAAGACAGAAGATTGGGGAGGGTTTCATCTTACATCTTGGATACAAGTTCCACCACAGCAGGATAGGTCACTGGTCAGAGTCGCAAGGACCCCTTTTCAGGCCCTAGTTCCTGGACAACATTTCTAGACACACTCTGGGCCAGAAGGGAACACACTCTTGGAAGTAAGAATTCAGCCCTGGCAAAATGAATCACATGCTGACTAAGGAGCCCTTGGGGCCTGAATAATCAGCAGCAATACCAAGGTACTACATTGAGGGCCTTTGGTTAGACTCTGAGGCTTGCTAGCTTCAAATAAGACTCAGCACATTCCCAGCTGTGGTGGCTACAGCACAAGACTCCTGCTACTTGAGAAGAAACAAAGGGAAAAGTAAAGGGGACTTTGTCTGCAAATTAGGTACCAGCTTGGCCAAAGAGTAGAGCACCAAGTGGGCTCTTGGGGTTCCTAATTCCAGAACTTGGCTCTTAGACAGCATTTCTGAACCTGCCCTGGGCCAGAGGGAAGCCAACTGCCCTGAAGGGTGAGTCTCCGGCCAGGCAGCATTTCACACAAGCTGACTGAATAAACCTTGGGCCTTAAGGAAATATCAACAGTAGTCTGGCAGTAACCCCAATGGGCCTATGATGGCAGTGGCCACTGGATGAAGCTTCCTTGCCTTTGGAAAGGGAGAAGAACAGTGGGAAAACCTGTGTCTTGTGCTTTGAGTGCCACCACAACTGCAGTACAGCTAGAACACCAAGTAGACTTCTAAGGCTTTTTATTCCAGTTCCTGGTTCCTGGACAGCACCTCTGGACCTGCCCAGGGCTTGGGTGAACTCCCTGCCCTTAATTGAAGGAAATAGGCATGGCTATTTTGCCACCTGCTGATTGTAGAGTTGCAGGGCTTTTAGCAAACATAGGCAGTAGCCAATGAGTGGTTACAGTATGCCTTGGGCAACACTCAATGCTGTGCTGTCTTCAGGTCTGACCCAGTGGAGTCATAGGGTTGGTGGCCACAGAGGTGTTTTTGGTCACTCTACTCCCAACTCCAGGTAGCTCAAAACAGAGAGAAATACTCCATTTCCATGAGAAAGAGTAAAGGAAGAAAATAGGACTCTCTGCCTGGCAATCCAGAGAATCCTTCCGGATCTTGCCTAAGACCATGAATATGATACCTCAACAAGTTTGCAAGAACCACAGTGTTACTGGTCTTGGGGTGGTCAGTAAAGTAGCTACCAATTAGATAACAACACTCAAGTTATTTCAAGTATCTGAAAAGCCTTCCCAAGAAAGATGGCTACAAATAAGCCCAGAAAGTGAAGACTATAAAAAATGCCTAACTCTTCAATGCCCAAACACCAAAGAACATCTACTAGAATCAACATCATCCAGGAAAAACATGACCTCACCAAATGAACTAAATAAACCACAAGGGAACAATCCTGGAGAAGCTGAGATATATGACTTCTTAGACAGAGAATTCAAAATACATGTGTTGAGAAAACTCAGAGAAATTCAAGATATGACAGAGAAAGAATTCAGAATTCTATCAGATAAATTTAACAAAGAGATTTAAATAATTGTTTAAAATCAAGGAGAAATTCTGGAGTTGAAAACTGAAATAAGCATACTGAAGAATACATCAGAGTCCTTTAATAGTAGAACTGATCAAGCAGACAATAATAGTGAGCTTGAAAACAGACTATTTGAAAATAGTCAGATGAAACAAAAGAAAAAAGATCTTGAAAGAATGAAGCATGTCGCTGGGCACGGTGGCTCATACCTGCAATCCCAGCACTTTGGGAGGCCAAGGTGAGTGGATCACCTAAGGTTAGGAGTTCAAGACCAGCCTGGCCAACATGGTGAAACCCCATCTCTACTAAAAATACAAAAATTAGCCAGGCATGGTGGTGCATGCCTGTAATCCCAGCTACTTGGGAGGCTGAGGCAGGAGAATCACTTGAACCTCGGAGGTGGAGGTTGTAGTGAGCCGAGATTGTGCCACTGCACTCCAGCCTGGGTGACAAAAGCAAAACTCCATCTCAAAAAAAAAAAAGAAAGAAAGAAAAGGAAAGAAAGAATGAGGCATTCCTACAAGATCAAGAAAATAGCCTCAAAAAGGCAAATTTAAGAGTTATTGGTTTTAAAGAGAAGATAGTATAAAGAAATAGGAGTAGAAAGTTTATTCAAAGGAATAACATAGAACTTCCCATACCTAGAGGAAGATATCAATATCGAAGTATAAGAAGGTTAGATAACACCAAGCAAATGTAACCCAAAGAAGACTACTTAGTTATCAAATTCTCAAAGATGAAGGATAAAGAATAGATTCTAGGCTGGGCATGGTGGTTCACGCCTATAATCCCAGCACTTTGGGAGGCCGAGGCAGGCAGATCATGAGGTCAGGAGATTGAGACCATCCTGGCCAACACGGTGAAACCCTGTCTCCACTAAAAATACAAAACATTATCCAGGCGTGGTGGTGGGCACCTATAGTCTCAGCTACTCTGGAGGCTGAGGCAGGAGAATGGCATGAACCCTGGAGGCAGAGCTTGCAGTGAGCTGAGATAGTGCCACTGCACACCAGCCAGGGCGACAGCGCGAGACTCCGTCTAAAAAAAAAAAAAAAAAAGAGAGAGATTCTAAATACAGCAAGAAAAAAGAAACAAATATCATACAATGGAAGTTCAATACATCTGGCAGCAGACATTTCAGCAGAAACTTTTCAGGCCAGAAAAGAGTAGCATGACATTAAGTACTGAAGGGAAAACAAAAACTTTTACCCTAGAAGAGTATATCTGGTGAATTTCCCCTTCAAACATGAAGAAATAAAAACTTTCTCAGACAGAGAAAAGCTGAGTGATTTAATCAACACCAGATTTGTTCTACAAAAAAAAAATGATAAAGGAGATACTTCAATTTAAAAAAAGGGATGTTAATGAACAACAAGAAAACAGCTAAAGGTACAAGACTCACTGCTAATAGTAAGTACACAGAAAAAGACAGAATATTATAACACTGTAACTGTGGTGTGTAAACTACTCATATCTTAATTAGAAAGACTTAATGATGAACCAATAAAAATAATAACTTCAGCAACTTTTCAAGACATAGTTCAATAAGATACAAATATTAATAACAAAAAGTTTCAAAGCAGAGGAATTAAGTTATAATGTACAGTCTTTATTGGTTTTTGTTTGTATGTTTATGTAAACAATGTTATGTTTTTATCAAGTTAAAATAATGGGTTACTAGAAAGTATTTTTAAGCCTCATGTTCACCACAAATGTAAAACATACAATGGATGTACACACAAAAAAAGCAAAAAATTAAATCATACCACTAGAGAAAATCACCTTCACTAAAAGAAAGACAAGAAGGAAGGAAAGGAAGAAGAAAGAGAAGACCACAAAACAACCAGAAAACACATAACAAAATGACAAAATAGGTCTTTACTTATTAATAATAACATTGAATATAAATGGACTAAACTCTCCAATCAAAAGACATAGAGTGGCTGAATGGATAAGAAAACAAGCCCAGTGATCTGTTGCCTGGGAAAAACACACTTCACCTATAAATATACACATAGACTGACAATAAAATGATAGAAAATGATATTCCATGCAAACAGAAACCAAAAAAGAACAGAAGTTACTCTACTTATATCATAGTATATTTCAAGACAGAAACTATAAGAATAGACAAATAATTTCAACATATGATGATAAAGGGTCAATTTAGCAAGATAATACAACAATTTGAAATTTATATGTACCCAATGATAGAGCACACAGATACAAAAAGCATATAATTTTTAGAGCTAAAGAGAGAGATAAACTGCTATACAATAATAGCTGGAGACTTCAACACTCTTCTTTCAGTGTTGACAGATCTGACAGAGAGAAAATCAACAAAAAAATTTGACTTAATCTGCACTATAGACCAAATGGATCTAATAAATATGTATAGAACATTTCATCTGTATTTGTCAGGGTTCTCTAGAGGGACAGAACTAATATTACACACACACACACACACACACACACACACACACAAAGGGGAGTTTATTAAGTAGTATTAACTCACATGATCTCAAGGTCCCACAATAGGTCATCTGCAAGCTGAGGAGCAAGGAAGTCAGTCCGAGTCCCAAAGCTGAAGAACTTGGAGTCTAATGTTTGAGGGCAGGAAGCATCTAGCACGGGATAAAGATATAGCCTAAAAGGCTAAGCTAGTCTAGCCTTTTCATATTCTTCTGCCTGCTTTATATTCTGCCCATGCTGGCAGCTGATTAGATGGTGCCCACCTAGATTAAGGGTGGATCTGCCTTTCCCAGTCAACTGACTCAAATGTTAATCTCCTTTGGCAACATCCTCACAGACACACATGATCAATACTTTTCATCCTTCAATCCAATCAAGCTGACACTCAGTATTAACCGTCATATCATCCAAGAGTTGCAGACTACACATTCACTTTCTCAGCCCACAGATTATTTTCAAGGATAGACCATAAGTTAGGTCACAAAACAAGTCTTAAAACATTCAAAACCTGAAATTATATTAAGTGTCTTCTTTGACCACAATGAAATAACAAATGGAATATTGGAAGCTATACATATAAATGGAAATTAATATGTGTTTAAATGACCTATGGGTCAATAAAGAAATTAAGAAAGAAAATAAACAATTTCTTGAAACAAATGATAATGGAAACACAGCATAACAAAACCTATAGGATACAGCAAAATCAGTACTAAGAGGGAATTATATAGCTATAAGTGCCTACATTTAAAAAAGAAGAAATTTAAAAAAAAAGCCATGAAGCCATGCATTTAAAAAAGAAACTAGAAAAGCTAACTGGGCACAAAGGCTGATGCCTGTAAATCCAACACTCTGGGAGGCTGAGATGGGAGAATTGCTTGAGTCTGGTAGTTTGAGATCAGCCTGGCAAAACCCCATCTCTGTTAAAAATTTAGAAAGTTAGCTGGTCATGGTGGCACATGCCTATAGTACCACATACCTGGGAGACTGTGATGGGAGAATCAGCTGTGCCTGTGAGGGTGAGGCTGCAGTGACCCATGCAACTGCACTTTCAGCCTGGGCAACCAGAGTGAGACCCTGTCAAAATAAATAAATAAATAAAAATGAATAAAAAAGTAAGAAAAGAAAAAAAATACCTAGAAAAGCTAGAACAAACCAAACCCTAAATTACTAAAAGAAAAAAAAAATAAAATTGGAGCAGAAACAAATGAAATTAAAATGAGCAATGCAATATAAAGAGAGCAATAAAATGAAAAGTTGTTTTTTGAAAAGTTAAACAAAATACACAAAACTTTAGCCAGAATAACTAAGAAAAAAGAAAGAAGATGTAAATAAAATCAGAGATGAAAAGGGAGACATTACAACTGATATCTCAATAATGCAAAGGATCTTTAATGGGTGTTATAAACACCTGTAGGCCAATAAATTGCGAAATCTAGAAGAAATGGACAAACTCCTAAATGCATACAACATACCAAGATAGAACCATGAAGAAATTCAAAACCTGAGCAGAAAAATAACAAATAACAAGACCAAAACTGAAATAAAAAGTCTCTCAGTAAAGAAAAGCCCAGGACCCAATGGCTTAGCTGCTGAATTCCAACAAACTTTTAATGAAGAACTAATAGCAATCTTATTCAAACTATTCCAAAAACTAAAGTAAAACAGCATACTTTCCAACTCATTCTGAGACCAGGAGTACCTGATACCAAAACCGGGCAAAGACATATCAAAAAAAAAAACAAAAAACAAACAAAAAAAAACTAAAAGCTAATATTCCTGATGAATATTTGCAAACTTCCTATCTGACAAGGAATCAATAAACAATATATAAGGAGTTCAAACATATGAGAAACAGGAAAAAAGTTGTCATTTTTCTCTGGGAAGAAGTCTAATAATCCAATTTAAAAATGAGCAAAAGATCTGCATAGACATTTCTCAAAAAAAAGACATACGAATGGCAAACAGGTATACGAAAATGTGCTCAACACCATTGATCATCAGAGAAATGCCAATCAAAATTACAATGTGATATCTTACCACAGTCAAAATAGATTTTATCCAAAGACAGGCAATAACAAATGCTGGTGATTATGTGGAGAAAAGGGAATCATCATATACTGTTAGTGGAAATGTATTCTAGTACAAACACTATGGAGAACAGTTTGGAAATTCATCAAACCATTAAATATAGAGCTATGATGTGATCCAGCAATCCCACTACTGGGTACATACCCCTACAAAAGGAAATTAGTATATCACAGAGATATCTATACTCCCATAATTTTTGCAGCTCTGTACACAATAGCTAAAATTAGAAAATAACCTAAGTGTCCATCAACAGATGGATGAATAAAAATTGTGGTGTATATATACAATGGGATACTATTCAGACATACAAATGAATGAGATTCACTAATTTGCAATAACTTGGATGAAACTGAAGGTCATTATGTTAAGTGACATAAGCCAGTTACAGAAAGACAAACATCACATGTTCTCACCTATTTGTGGGATCAAAAATCAGAATAAACTTTGGGATATAGAGAGTACAAGGATTGTTAAGAGAGGCTAGGAGGGGTACTGGTGGGGATGGCTAATGTGTTCAAATAATAGAATGAATGAGCAAGTCCAAGTATTTGATAGCACAACAGGGTGACTATAGTCAATAATAATTTAATTGTACATTTTAAGATAACTAAGAGAGTATCATTGGATTGTTTGTAACACAAGAGATAAATGCTTGAGGGGTGCCCCCCCATTTTCTATGATGTGAATATTATTCATTGAATGCCTGTATCCAAACATCTCATGTACCCCATAAATATATACACTCATATGGTTTGGCTGTGTCCCTACCCAAATCTTATCTTGAATTGTAGCTCCCATAATTCCCACATGTCATGAGAGGGAACTGGTGAGGGGGTAGTTGAATAATGGGGGCAGGTCTTTTTCATGCTTTTCTTATGATAATGAATAAGTCTCATGAGATCTGACAGTTTTATAGAAGGGAGTTCCCCTGCACATGCCCTCTTGCCTCCTGCCATGCAAGATATGATTTTGTTCTTCATTCACCTTCCGCTATGATTGTGAGGCCTCTCCAGCCATGTGGAACTGTGAGTCAATTAAACTTCTACCCTTTATAAATTACCCCAGCTGAGGTATGTCTTTATTGGCAGCACGAGAACAGATAATGCAGTAAATTGGTACCAGGTAGTGGAGAACTGCTGTAGAGTGACTGGAACTGGGTAACAAGCAGAGGTTGGAACAGTTTGGAGGGCTCAGAAGAAGACAGGAAAATGTAGAAAAGTTTGAAACTTCCTAGAGACTTGGTGGGCTCAGAAGACAGGAAGATGTGGGAAAGTTTGAAACTTCCTAGAGACTTGTTGAATGACTTTGACCAAAATACTGATAATAATATGAACACTAAAGTCCAGATGAGGTGCTCTCACATGGAGATGAAGAACTTGCTGGAATCTGGAATAAAGGTCACTCTTGCTATGCAAAGAGACTGGTGGCATTTTGCCCCTGCCATAAAGATCTGTGGAATTTTGAATATGAGAGAGATGAATTAGCGTATCTGGCAGAAGAAATTTCAAAGCAGCAGAGCATTCAAGAGGTGACAGAGCATAAAAGTTTGAAAAATGTGCAGCCTGATGATGCAGTAGAAAAGAAAAACCTATTTCCTGGAGAGAAATTCAAGCTAGCTGCAGAAATTTGCATAAGTAACAAGGAACCAAATGCTAATTACCAAGATAATGGGGAAAATGACTCCAAGGCATGTCAGAGACCTTCACAACAGCCCCTCCCATCACAGGTCCAGAGGTCTAGGAGAAAAAAAAAAAAAAAAACGGTTTCCTGGGCCAGGTTCAGGGTCCCCCTGCTGTGTGTAGCCTAGGGACTTGGTGCCATGCATCCCAGCTGCTCCAGCCATGGCATAAAGAGGCCAAGGTACAGTTCAGGCCATGGCTTCAGAGGGTGTAGTCCCCTTTCCTTGGCAGGTTCCATGTGGTGTTGAGCCTGTGGGTACATAGAAGTCAAGAACTGTGGTTTGGGAACCTCAACCTAGATTTCAGAGGATGTATGGAAATGCCTGGATGACTAGGCAGAACTTTGCTGCAGGTGTGGGGCCCTCATAGAGATCATCTGCTAGGGGAGTGCAAAAGTGAAATGTGGGGTTGGAGCCCCCACACAGAGTCCCCACTGGGACACTGCCTAGTGGAGCTATTAGAAGAGGACCACCATCCTCCAGAACCCATATGGTAGATCCAACAACAGCTTGCACCATGCACCAAGAAAAGCCACAGACACTCAACACCAGCCCCTAAAAGCAGCCAGGAGGTGGGCTGTACTTTGCAAAGCCGCAGGGGTTAAGCTTCCCAAGACCATGGAAACCCACCTCTTGCATCACTGTGACCTGGACGGGAGATATGGAGTCAAAGGAGATCATTTTGGAGCGTTAAGACTGGATTGCCCCACTGGATTTTGGACTTGCATGGGGCCTGTAGCCCCTTTGTTTTGACCTATTTCTCGCATTTGGAACAGATGTATTTACCCAATGCCTGTATCCCCATTGAATGTAGGAAGTAACTAACTTGCTTTTGGTTTTATAAGTTCATAGGTGGAAGGGACTTGCCTTGTCTCAGATGAGACTTTGGACTGTGGACTTTTGAGTTAATGCTGAAATGAGTTAAGACTTTGGGGAACTGTTGGGAAAGCATGAATGGTTTTGAAATATGAAGACATGAGACTTGGGAGGGGGGAAGGATGGAATGATATGGTTTGGCTGTGTCCCCACTCAAATCTCATCTTGAATTGTAGCTCTCATAATTTCCATGTGCTGTGGGAGGGACCAGTGGGAGGTAATTGAAGCATTGGGGTGGGTATTTCCCATGATGTTCTTTAATAGTGAATAAGTGTCATGAGATCTGATGGTTTTATAAAGGGGAGTTGCCCTATACACACCCTCTTTCCTGTCATCATGTAAGATGTGACTTTACTCCTCATTTGCCTTCTGCCATGATAGTGAGGCCTCTTCTAGCCATGTTGAACTGTGAGTCAATTAAAACTCTATCCTTTGTAAATTACCTAGTATTGGGTATGTCTTTATTAGCAGTGTGAGAACAGACTAGTTCATACATTTATTATGTATTCACAAAAATTAAATATAAAAATATTTTTAAAAAGAAATAAAAGAAGAACGTATTTCTGATTTCTGAAACAACAAAGTGAGAGACTAAACACACAAAAAAAGGATGACAGAGAATGAGGGACAGCGAGAATGTTGGGCTAGTAAAGACAGAGATATTGTGAGATGGAGAGAATGGATCTTGACGGAGCACACAGTATATAATTCATGTAGGAGCTCACAATCTAAAAAGTCTGTAATACTAATTGGGTATTGGGTCAGGAAGTCTATAAGAATAAATGGATTTTTAACTATAACAAAAGCCCATCAAGACTAGCAAAGATAGATTTGCAGGAATCCCCATGAACATGGTTTGATAATTTTATCAATGTTAATGTCTATAGCTCATGATATGGTCTGTGAAAGGCAGCAGGGGTTAGCCAGGACATGATTTTTAATAAATACATAAGATCAAAGGGATAAAAGACTCTAGGAAAAGAATAAATACCTCATTGAATTGCCTGACAGTAGAATTCTGGCTGAAGCTATATTAAGGGGCTAAAGTAGAAGACTGAAAATATAAGAGAAAGAGACATGAGGGAAAATGAAAGGCAGAGAACATGTACAGCAAGACTGAAATAATAGGAGAATGAAAAGGATTGCAGTTTGAGATCAAACAGATTGTATTTTTTGTTGAGATTTTTGAAATGGTCCCAGTAGATGACAAGATCTAAAATTTTACATTTTACATTACAGTAGAGAGCCCCACACGTTTTAACATGGCTCATAAGGCTCTCCATGATCTGAACTTCACCAATGTCTCTGGTCATTCACCTCACCACTCTTTTCCATATTATTTGCAGTCACAATTGTTTTATTTCGGTCCTTTACATATGGCCCCTTTTTCTTAGTAAGACCTTAGCACTTTAGTCTATAAATATTTGAGTGCTTTTTATGTGACAGTCATTATTCTAAATGCCAAGGCTACAACAATGAATAGAACAAAAATGTCCCTGCCCTCTTGGAGCTTATATTTTGGCAGCAGAAGTGTCATTAATCAAATAAGTCATAAACATATTATTGCAAATTATTATAAGAGACAGGAAAGAAAAGAACAGAATACATTGGGAAACTGGAATATTCTCTTACCTCATCCTCCCTCCCCTACTAGACTCAACAAAATCCAGTTTATTGTCCAGGTTCAAAGTTAAATATCATTTCTTCAGTGAAGCCTGTCTCTGACGATCCAGACTAGGTGACAGCTCCATGTAAGACACTATTATTGCATCTCCACTTCTCTTTCATATCACTTACCAAAATTCTGAGTACTTGGCTGGGCATGGTGCCTCATGCCTGTAATCCCAGCACTTTGGGAGGCTGAGGCGGGTGGAACACCTGAGGTCAGGAGTTGGAGACCAGCCTGGCCAACATGGCGAAACCTGGTCTCTACTAAAAATACAAAAAAATTATCCAGGCGTGGTGGCAGTCACCTCTAATCCCAGTTTCTCGGGAGGCGGAGGCAACAGAATCCTTTGGACCCAGTAGTTGGAGGTTACAGTGAGCTGAGATCGCGCCATTGCACTCCAGCCTGGACTACAGAGTGGGACTTCATCTCAAAAAAAAAAAAAAAAAAAAAAAATACTTGTTGAATATTTGTCCCCGATCATCTCATAGATTTAAGCACTGTGAAGGAAAAGACTGTGTCTGTTTTGTTCACCTCTGTGTATCCTCCTTCTGGCCTATGAATTTGAAAGAGATGGAGAGGCAGAAAGAGAGGTTTAGTATTGTAGAGGGAGTTCAGGGTTTGTTTCATTTAAGACTAAGAGGTGATTCGAGTATTCCATGAATAGACGAAAGCCATGAAGATGTTTATTTATAATGAAATAGATTTCCAAAGACATAGTAGAGGAGATATCAAGACTACTGATTGGATGTGTCAGGAGAGAGGGGACAGGAGCTATTATACAAAAAGTTGAGAATCAAAGAGAAGAGAGTTTTCGTGAGATGTTTATTGAGCATTAAAGTAGTGAGAGTATAGAAGATGGTACATTTGGAAATGCTGAGTTGAATGGGTCGGATATGGAACTAGCAATCCTTAGTATTCTGAAAATTTCACGAATAAAGGCTCTATCTCTGCTCTCGGGTAGAGACAACTTATTTATATTCACAAACCAGTTTCTCAAAATAACAAAACATCCTGCAAACTACAAACAGCTGGTATTCATCACCCTCTTCCTGTTGTTAGTCTTTCTCTCCCCTTTTGGAGTTCTCCTTGTTAATCAGGTGCTTATAATCTTCACTACCAAACTCAGAATGCATAAACCATGACTAATATCCTAGGAAATGCCCAGTGCTTGCCAATGCAAAACTTCTCAATGATTAATGTGCATATGAATCACCTGGAGACCATTTTGGATGAAGATTCTGATTTAGTAAGTCTGGGTGAGGCTTAACATTCTCCATCTCTAATAAACTTCCAGGTGACACTATTGCTGCTGGTCCACAGGCCACATTTAGGGTAGCAACAATCTAGATCAGCATTGACCAAAATGGTAGACACTAGCCACGTGTGCTACTGAGCACTTTAAATTTGGCTAGTCGAAAGTAAAACTTTTTAAGTGTTAAATACAGACTGAATTTCAAAGATTTAGTAAGAGAAAAGAATATTAAAATCTCAAATTTTTAATGTCATTTACATGCTGATTTTAATAATTTTATGATAATATGTTAAGCATTATAAGTATAATTATATTTTATTCATAATATTATATTTATAATAATATTTGAAATATGGCAAGTTCAATACATTATTATAATGATTTTTGCCTGTTTCTTTTTTACTTTTCAAAAAATATGGCTAGTAAAACATTTAAAATGCCATATGTGGCTTGCATTAGATTTCTATTGGACAGAACTGGCCAAGATCTTTTCTAAACATCTTTTCCCAAATTTAAACTTCTTTTTCCTATCCCTGTTTACTCAGGGCCCTGAGTATTTGTATTCCAAAAAGCAGCTTGGTAGCTTGCCAATAAAGCCATGTGTTAAACTAAGAAATCTACCTGAAGTTATATATACCACATTTTCTTTATCCAGTCATCTGCTAAAGGACATTTGGGTTGATTCTACAACTTCGCTATTGTGAGTAATTCTCCAATAAACATATGAATGAAGGCATATTTTTGATATAATTTTTTTTTTCCTTTGGGTAGATACCCAGTAGTAGGATTCCTGGATCAAATGGTAGTTTTATTTTCAGTTCTGTGAGACATCCCAATATTGTTTTCCATAGAGATTTAGTGATTTACATTCCCATCCATGGTACATAAGCATTCCATTTTCTCCATATCCATGTCAATATCTGTTGTTTTTCTGACTTATATATAATAGCCATTCTAATTGGTATGAGATGATATCTCATTGTGGTTTTAATTTGCATTTCTCTGATGATTAGTGATGTTGAGCATTTCTTCATATGTGCTTTGGCCATTTGTGTGTCTTCTTCTTTTGAAAAAAAAAAGGCCTGTTCTTGTCCTTTGCCAACTTTTTAATAAGGTTATGTGTGGGATTTTTGTTTTTGAGTTGTTTGAGTTTCTTGTAAATTCTGGATATTAGTCATTTGCCAGATATAGTTTGCAAATATTTTCTCCCATTCTGCAGGTTGTCTGTTCACTCTGTTGATTGTTTGTTTTGCTCTGCAGAAGGTTTTCCATTTAATTAAGTCCCGTTTGTTTATTTTTGTTTTTGTTGCATATGCTTTTGAGGTCTTAGTCATAAATTTTTTGTCTAAGCCAATGACCGGAAGACTTTTCCTAGGTTTTCTTCCAGTAACTTTTTTTTTTTTTTTTTTTTTTTTTTTTACGTAGTCTCACTTTGTCACCCAGGCTGGAGTGCAGTGGTGCAATCTTGGCTCACTGCAAGCTCCACCTCCCGGGTTCACATCATTCCCTGGCCTCAGCCTCCTGAGTAGCTGGGACTACAGGCACCTGCCACCACGCCTGGCTAATTTTGTGTGTGTGTGTGTGTGTGTGTGTGTGTTTTTAGTAGAGATGGGGTTTCACTCTGTTAGCCAGGATGATCTCGATCTCCTGACCTCGTGATCTGCCCGCCTCAGCCTCCCAAAGTGCTGGGATTACAGGCGTGAGCCACTGCGCCTGGCCTCTTCTAGTACATTTTTAATGGTAAGATTGAATCAGTAATAAAAATCTCCTAATGAAGAAAAATCTCAGGACCAGATGGTTTCACAGTCAACTTCTATCAGATGTACAAAGAAAACCTGGTACCAATCCCACTGAAACCATCCCAAAAAAATCAAGGAGGAGGGATCTCTCCCTAACTCATTATATGAAGCCAGTATAACCCTCATACGAAAGGCAAAAAAGGATACAATAACAACAAAAGAAAACTACACACCAATCTCCCTGATGAACATAGATGCAAGTATCCTCAACAAAATACTAGCAAACTGAATTCAACATCACTATCAGAAAGACAACACACCACAATCAAGTGAGTTTCATCCAAAGGACGCAAGTAGATTTCAACGTATGCAAACTAATAAATGTGGTTAATCACATACAAAATAAAACTTCAAAACAAAATAAAGTCATAAACCATATTATCATCTAAATAGATGCATGACAAACATTTGATAAAATTTAGTGGCACTTCATGATAAAAGCCCTCAGAAACTAGGCACAGAAGGAACATGCCACAAAATAATAAAAGTCATTTATGAAAAACCCACAGCCAATATCCTACTGAACATCAAGCTAAGAGCCAAATCAGGAAGTCAGCCTCATTTGTAATAGCTACAAAAAACTAAAATACCTAGGAATACATTTAACCAAGAAGGTGAAAGATCTTTATAAGGAAAACTACAAAACACTGATGACATAAATTGTAGATGACATAAATACATGGAAAAATATCCCATGCTCATGGATAGGAAGAATCATTATGTGAAAATGGCCATCTTGCAGAAGGCAATCTATAGATGCCAATGTCATTTTCCAAAGAATTAGAAAAAACAATCTTAAAATTCATATGAAACCAGCCAAAGCAATCCTAATAGAAAAGAACAAAGCCAAAGGCATCACATTAACAGATTTCAAATTATACTATAAAGCTACAGTAACCAAAATAGCATAGCATTGGTATAAAAATGGGCACATAGACCAACGAAACAGAATAGAAAACTCAGAAATAAATTCACATACCTACTGCCAACTGATCTACAAAGTCAACAAAAACATACACTGGGGAAAGAACACCCCATTCAATAAATGGTGCTGGGAAAATTGGAGTGTCATATGCGGAATAGTGAAACTGGAACCTTATCTCTCATCATATGCAAAAATTAACTCAAGATGGAGCACAAGTTAAATATAAGACCTGAAACTACAGGTGAAGCTTTAATGGCTGTTAAAGTCATAAAGCAGTCTTATGCCACAATAATGTGCCAGAGACACTCACATTTATTCCACAAAGAATTATCTGTATACATTAATCTATGTAAATTTTAGTCAAAACTTAGATGTTGACAAAAAGCCAGTATGTAATCCATGCTGCTTATGCATTTGCCCCATGGCAGCTGAACAAAAACCAAGAATTGTGTAGCACTACAGGTCCTGAAATAGGGTGTCCAGATTTAGTAAATAAATATGAAGGATGCCCAGTTAAATTTGTACTTTAGATAAACAATGAATAATATTTTAGTATAAGTGTACCCCATTTAGGACATTCTTATATAAATTATTAACTGCTTATCTGAAGTAGGAGTTTAACTGGGCATCCAATATTTTATTTGAAAATTCTACCCTGACAAAGCTTTCTACATCTCTTTACTAAACTGTGGTTTAACCAGTTGGAATAATTGATTAATGTATTTGAATGTATCAATAGCTTCCATGCAGGAGAAGTTATCCTACTTCTTTTCCATTATGTTAATCTTTGAATTAAAAAAATCATTCACAAGAAAATCAGACTTTCTTTTGGACTTTAAGGTTTGGAGGCTTTATCACCTCATAGTTCAAAAACTATTCTGTTTTAAGGCTGCTCTTATCCTTGAGTTGATACTTTTTGTCACCTTTCACAATTGCCGTCCTCAAAGCCAATGAAAAATAAAAATCAATTTAATTAACATAAAACTATTGAATAAAGTTTTCCTTTGGGATTACCAGCTTCTTCTGTACCTTGACATGAAGATAGACATGACATGACTTGCTGATAGAGTCAGGGACAAGATAACTCACATCACAGGGCCAAGAATCCATCTTTTCCAGAGATTTTGTGATCCCAGATGATTTCACTCAGAACTCAAACTGCAGTTTGGCATTTTTATGGATTTGAGATATAATATTATCTAGATTAATAGTACTTGATCATGACACTGTCCTGGTACACAGGGAAAGCTAGTAAAAGTTCAAGGATTTTACGTTCTCTATTTCTTCCTTTGGCCCAAGCTGGTAGGCAGTAAGCATATTTACTCAGGGAAGGTTGACATAATAAAACCTCTCTCTGACAAAAATGTGAAACACTTAATGATTTCACTTTCTGCTCCTGGCCTGTTGCTCCCATGCTGAAGCATGTCAGAATATTCCATTTTGTTTCCTTATTTTTCCCCTGAGGAGAGGGTGGCATTAAGTTTTCATACTGAATGATAAACCTATCTCATTTAAATAACAAACTGAATGAAATCCCTTCTTATTTGCTTTTTAAAAATATAAAAGACATTTTCCTAGATGTCAGGTGGTGCATTGGGAACGTGCATTTAAATCTCATTCCTCTAATGCGAATAAAGTACAGAAGTACAGATAGGAAGAAAGCTATAGCAACTAAGAGAACAGTAGGGAGGGTCACCAACAAATGAAAAATTACTAAATATTTTAGGAGAATAAAGTGTGGGGATGAGAGATATCTGTTGAATATTGCACTCTTAAATAGAAAAGAAAAATGTCTCTCTTACTCCAAAATCATTAAAATGTTTAATAATATTATTTTGTAAAATTTTGCCACACTTTATAGAACTAGTTGATCCTAAAGAATATATTTCTGTGTAAATATATGTGTATGTATACATGTAGTATATATGTCTGTCTACATATAAACATACTTTGATAAATTCAAATAGTTTTACAAAATTTATTATTAAAAAAATTAGCCTTCCCCATGACTTACCCTCAGATCCCAGAACTACTCCTTTCAACAAATTAAATTACTTCTGAAATTAACTTTGTATTAAACAAAAACATTATCATACTTTGTTTATGTTCATTATTAGATATAATTCTATGATTTCATTTTTTAGCTTTTAGATTGAGGTATAATTGACAAATAATAACCACATATTTATTCTAGAAAAATATTGAGTATATTTATGTATATGTTTTGATATATGTAAATTACATTGTGAAATGATTACCACAATCAAGCTAATTACATATCCACTGCTTCTCATAGTTACAATACTTTTCTCTGTAGATAAAATTTTTAATATCTACTCTCTAAGTAAATTTCAAGTATAAAATACAGTACTATTAACTATAGTCAACATGATGTACATTCATTCTCCAGAATTTATTCATCCAGCATAACTGAAGCTTTGTACTCTTTGATCAACATTTCTCAATTTCCTTCATTCCCCACCTCCTGGCAACCAAAATTCTACTTTCTTTTCCTATGAGTGCAAATTTTTTAGACTCTACGTGTAAGTGCGTATTAGTCCATTTTCATGCTGCTGATAAAGACATATCTGAAACTGGGAAGAAAAAGAGTTTTAATGGACTTACAGTTCCACGTGGCTGGGGAGGCCTCACAATCATGGCAGAAGGCAAGGAAGACCAAGTCACATCTTACATGGATGGTAGCAAGCAAAAAGAGAGTTTGTGCAGAAAAACTCTCCCATTCTAAAACCATCAGATATTGTGAGACTTATTCACTATCATGAAAACAGCACAGGAAAGACCCACCGCCATTATTCAATTACCTCCCACCTACCACAACACATGGGAATTCGAGATGAGGTTTGAGTGGGGACACAGTCAAACCACAGCATTCCACCCCTGGCCCCTCCAAAATCTCATGTCCTCACGTTTTAAAACAAATCATGCTTTCCCAACAGTCCTCCAAAGTCTTAACTCATTTCAACATTAACTTAAAAGTCCACAGTCCAACGTCTCATCTGAGACAAGGCAAATCCCTTCCACCTATGTGCGTGTAAAATCACAAACAGGTTAGTTACTTCCTAGATACCATGGTGGTATAGGCATTGGGTATATACAGCCATTCCAAATGGGAGAAATTGGCCGAAACAAAGGGGATACAGGCCCCATGCAAGTCCATAATCCAGTGGGGCAGTCAAATCTTAAAGGTCCCAAATTATCTCCTTTGACTCCATATCTCACATCCAGGTCATGCTGATGAAAGAGGTGGGTTTCCATGGACTTGTGTAGTTCTGCCCCTCCTGGCTTTTCATGGGCTGGGGTTGAGTGTCTGTGGCTTTTTCAGGCTTACAATGCAAGCTGTTGGTGGATCTACCATTGTGGGGTCAGGAAGACGGTGGTCTTCTTCTCACAGCTTCAATAGGCAGTGCCGCAGTAAGGACTGTGTGGGGGCTCCAACCTCACATTTCCCTTCTGCAATGCTCTAGAAGAGATTTTCTGTGAGGGCCCTGCCCCTGCAGCAAGCTTTTGCCTGGGCATCCAGACATTTCTGCACATCTTCTGAAATCTAGGCACAGGTTCCCAACTCTCAATTCTTGACTTCTGTGTACTGCAGTCTCAAAACTGGAAGCTGCCAAGGCATGGGGCTTCCATTCTCTGAAGCAACAGCCTGAACTGTACCTTGGCCACTATTAGGCTGAAGCAGCTGGAGCAGTCTAGGGACTTGGTGTCCCTACACTCCACACAGCATAGATATCCTGGGCCTGGCCCACAGAACCATTTTTCCCTCCTTCAGAGGTCTTCACTACAGCCTCTCCAGGCCTGTGATGGGAGGGGCTGTAGTGAAGACCTCTGACATGCCCTGTTTGAAATGTTCGCTATGCTATATATCCTGATTTGATTATTACACATTGTATTACATATCAAAATATCACTTTGCATGTAATAAATATGTCAACTAAAAATAGAAAAGGAAATATATATATATATAAAATATATATGCCATTCATCATTTGTTAGTTATATACACATCAAGCATCTCTTCTCAACTTACAGCTTGTCATTGATTCATTCTTTTACAAGTTTTATTCTTTCAAAAAATCTGTACTGAACATGTAATATATGCCTACAACAGGTCTAGGCAATTGAGCTGCAACTATGATAAAATAGACTGGAATTCTTATTCTGTTGGAGGTTACGTTTACATAGGAAAAAGAGATAGGGACCTATGATTACCAAGATACAGAAGAAACATATACAGCATGCTAGAGAGTGATAAGATTTGAGGAATAAAAACACAACAGTGAAAGAAATAGGAAGTGTCAGGAAAGGAGATTGCAATTTTAGATATTATGGCCATGAATGGCCTTACTAAAAATGTAGGCTTTGAATAAAGTTCTGCATGAGGTAAGGCATTAAACCAATAATAGTTATCAGAGGGAAGAGCATTCCAGGGAGAATACCAAGTATCAAAGCTCTGATATAGGAGGATTACAGTTTTGGTGAGAAACATCACGTGTCATTTTAACTGCATAATTAAGTAAAAAAGTTGAAAGTTCATATCTTAAACTTTCTAAGTGGAGCAACATTAACAAGATGGCAGAATAGAAGTCTCCAGCGTTCATTTTCCTCATAGAAAATGTCAATTTGAAACATCCCCCATTCATGGCAACACATTCACCAGAGCTACAGAATCTGAGAGATTACGCACCTAGGTGGAGCACGGAGATAAGAAAACATGCATTGAAGACGGAAGGAAGAACATCTTCCTGTCACCCTTTACATCACCACATTCCCAAGCCTGTGCAGCATAGCATGAAGAAAGATACACTTCATTTGATGGAAGAAGATTGAAGACTTCACTGTGAACCCCAGAAACAGGCCCACCTCTGTAAACCTCAAGGCAAGGTTGGCCCCTGTATAATCAGAATCCAGGCTTGCCCCTGCAGATCTAGGTCCCAAAGCCACCCTAACACCAGATTGACCCCCACAGACCCAGGCACCAGGCTTGCCAATGTGGACTCAGGCACCATGCTCGCTTCCATGATCCAGGTTCTAGGCCAATCCCAGTAGCCCCAAGATTCAGGCCAGCACCCATGGACTCAGGACCCGGTCTATCCCTGAGCCAGACTGGCACCCATGGATCCAGCACCTAGGTCCAACCCCACAGACCAAGGTTCCAAACCAGTTCACATGTCCCAGACACCAGATCTTCACCCACAGATGCAGGCACCAGGCCTAGCCTCATGTACCCAGGTTCCAGGCCCACTCATAAACCCCAGTTTCACTCAAGCCCTTTCAGACACAAAATCTGGGCCAGCACCTGTAGACCCAAACTCCAGACCTGCCCCAACATATCCAGACAGAAGACAACCCCTGCAGATCCACACGCCAGGCCTGCCTGCTGATTGACCAAAACACAAGTCTTGCCCACCTGAGGACTCTAGCAGCAAGCTCACCTGCAGACTCCATCAGCCAAACCACTCAGAATCTCAGGACAGACATATTAAGAACATCTTTCCTTGCCAAAGCTAGTCTGTAAAGATTGGAAGTGTTGCCTACTTCTCCAAATGATCAGAAAGGAAATACATGTACAAAATGAATAAAATAGCCATTTGTCAAAGAGATGGAAATTAAAAGAACAAAGAACAATTTTAGAACTGAATACAATGACTGAAAAAAATTCCTTACAGAGCTTAAAAGTAGACTTAACCAAGCAGAAGAAAGAATTAGCAAGATTGAAGAAAGGTCATTCAAAATTACCCAATCACAGGAACAAAAAGAAAAAAGAATGAAAAAGAGTGAAGAAAGGCTACAGCATTTGTGGCATGCCATCAAGCAAATCAATATATGCATCACAGAAGTCTCATAGGAGTAAAGAAAGATAAAGGAGCAAAATATATTACTTAAATAAATAATGACAGAAACTTCCTAAGCATAGGGAGGTAAATGAACATCCAGATACATAAATCTCAAAAAACTCCAAATGGGTTAACCATTAAGATATCTTCAGTGAGACACAATACAATTAAATGGTCAAAGTCAAAGAGAACTTTTAAAGCAGCAAGTGAAAAGCAACTCATCACACACAAGAGAATGAATGTAAGACTACCAATGGATTTCTTAGTACTCAGTGGAAAAAAAATATATAGTCACATTCAGAATACTCTAAAGCTTAAATGGTAGTGCATAAATCTCTTTTAACTCTTACATAAAAATTAATAAAGTATTAAAAATAACTATAGCTATAATAATACTGTAATGAATATATAATATAAAAACATGGAAATTGTGACATCAGTAACATATTGTAAGGAGGGAACACAGAAATATAAATTTTCAGATGTTATCTAAGTTATATTCTTATAGCTTAAAATCAGCTATAACAATGATATATTTTCTGTAAGCCCCATGAATATCACAAAAATGAAACCTATGGAGGATACATACAAGAAATAAAAAAAAAAAAATGAAAGCATACCACTACAAAAAATTATCAAATATTTAAATAAAGAGAACAAAAGAGGAAAAAATAAATAAACTACAAAACTATCAGGAAACAATTAATAAAATGGCAATAGTAAGTCCTATTCAATCAAGTTACTTTCAGTGTAAACTGACTAAAAGTTCCAATCAAAAGACAAAGAGTTATTGAATGGGTAAACATACAAGATCCAACTACAGTCATGAGTCACAAATGACATTTTGGTCAATGACATACTTACTGCATATAGAATGATGGTTTCATAAGATTATAATATCATATTTTACTATAACTTTATTATATTTAAATTTGTTTAGATACACAAATACTTGCCAATGTGTTACAATTGCCCACAGTATTCAATACAGTAACATGTTGTACAAGTTTGTAGCCTAGGGGCAATGGCTATATCATAAATCCGAGGAATTTAGTAGGCTGTGCCATCTGAGTTTATGTAAGAACACTCTATGATGTTCACACAATTATGAATTCATCTAATGACATATTTCTCAAAACATGTTCCTATCATTAAGCTACACATGACTGTAAATGTTCTTGACAAGAGACACATTGTAACTTTAAGGACACACATATGCAGAAATTGAAGGGATGAAAAATATCTTTTATGCAAATGCAAAGAAAAGAGAGCACGGTAGGCTATAATTACATCAGATAAAATAGACTAAGTCAAAAACTGTCACAAGAAACAAAGAATATTTTTATATAATACTAAAGAAGTTAATTCTACACGAGCATTTAACAACTGTAAATACACATGCACTCAACATCAAAGAATCTTAATATATAAGGCAGATATTCACAGTTCTGAACCAAAAATACACAGAAATACAATAATAGAAGGGAACTTCAATTCTCCATTTTCAACAACAAAATAGAAATTAATATCAAGAAGATCTTTCAAAACCACAAAATTGCATAAAAATTATCAACTTTCTCTTGAATGACTTTGTGGTTAACAAAAAGAATAATGCAGAAATTTAAAAAAATATTTGAAATAAGCGAAATTAGAAACACAATATAACAAAATCTCAATGTAGTAAAAGCAGTGTTGAGGATAGTTTATAGCACTAAATGCCTAATACAAAAAGTTAGATATCAAATTAATGATCTAACACCACCACTAGAAGAACTAGAAAAATAAGAACAAGCTTAACTTAAAGCTAACAGAAGAAAACACATCACTAAAATCAGAGTGAAACTGAAATTGAGACCCAAAAATCCATACAAAGAATCAATGAAACCAAAAGTTAGTCCCTTAAAAGCATAAACAAGATTGACAGATGTCTAGCTAGATTTACAAAGAAATCTGAGAAGATCCTAATAAAAACAATCAGAAGTGACAAAGGTGACATTTCAATCAATCGGCAAAAAATAAAATAAAATAAAACAAAATAAAGAAGATCCTGAGACTATTTGGAACACTTCTATGCACAGAAAGTATAAATTCTAGAGGCAATAAATTTGGGAAACACACAACTTGCCAAGATAGAATCAGGAAGAAATTGAAACCCTGAACAGATCAATATAGAGTTTGCAAATTGAATCAATAATAAATAACCTACAAAACAAAAAGCCACAAAGCAGATGGATTCACAGCCAAATTCTACCAGACATACAAGGAAGATACCAATTCTATTGACACTATTCCAAAAAATCAAAGTGAAGGAACTACGAAGTCAGCATCACTCTGACACCAAAATCTGGCCGAGATACAATGGAGAGTGAAAACCAAAGTCCAAAATTCCTGATGAACATGGATGCCAAAATTCTCCAAAATACTAGCAAAACGAATCCAACATCACATCAAAAAGCTAATTGACTAAGATCCAGTAGGCTTCATTCTTGGGCTGCAAGGTTAGTTCAATATATGACAATTAATAAATGTGATTAATCACATAAAAAAGAATTTCAAGAATATATGATGATCTCAATAGACATGAAACAACTTTCAATAACATACAACATCCCACCATGATAAGAACCCTCAGTAAACTAGGCACTGAAGGAATATACCTCAAAATAATGAGTGTCGTCTATGACAAACACATAGCCACATCATACAGAAAAAGCAAAAGCTGGAAGCATTCCCCTTGAGAACTCAAAGAAGACAAAGATGCCCACTCTCACCAATTCTATTCAACATAGTACTGGAAGTCCTAACCAGAGGAGTCAGGAAAGAAAGAAATAAAATCCATCCACTTAGTAAAAGAAGTAAAACTACCTCTCTTTGCTGATGATATGATTCTATACCTAGAAAACCCCAAAGACACAACCAAAAGGCTCCTGGAACAAATAAATGACTTCAGTAAAGTTTCAGGATACAAAATCAATGTACAAAAATCAGTAGCATTGTTATACACCAATAATATTCAACCTGATAGCCATATCAAGAACAGAATCCCATTTGCCATAGTCACAGAAAATGAAATGCCTAGGAATACATCTAACCAAGGAGGTGAAATATCTCTACAGAAGAGCTACAAAACACTTCTGAAAGAAATCATAGATGACCCAAAAAATGAGAAACATTCCAAGCTCACGGATTGAAAGAATCAATATTATTAAAATGGCCATACTGCCCAAAGGAATCTACAGATTTGATGTTATTCCTATCAAAACACCAATGATATTTTTCACTGAATCAGAGAAAAACTATTATAACATTCATATGGACTCAACAGATATGTAGTCCAGTGGAACAGAATATAGAAACCAAAAACACAGCCATACACTTACAGCCATCTAATCTAATCTTCCACAAAATCAGCAAAAATATGCAATGGAGAAAGGGCTTCCTTTTCCATAAATGGTACTTGGATAGTTGGCTAGTAATATGCAGAATAATAAAACTGGATCCCTACTTCTCATCATAAACAAAAATTAATAAAAGGTGAATTAAGATTTAAACTTAAGACCTCAAACTATAAGAATCTTAGAAAAAAAAAAAAGGACACTATTCTGGATATCAGCTTTGGGAAATAATTTATGAATAACTCTTCAAAAGCAATTGCAACAAAAACAAAAATTGACAAGTGGGAACTAATTCAACTAAAGAACTTCTGCACAGCAAAATGAGCTATCAACAGAGTAAACAGACTACCTACAGAGTGAGATAAAAATTTAGCAAATTATATATCCAACAAATGTCTAATCTGCAGAATCTATAAGAACTTAAATAATTGAACAAGAAAAAAATGCCTTGAAAAAGTTCAACACCATATTAAAATGATCATACACTATGATCAAGCTGGATATATGCAAGAGATTCAGAATGATTCAACATAAACAAATCTATAAACATGATACACTTCATTAACAGAAGACAAGAACCATATGATCGTCTTAAGAGATGCAGCAAAAACATTTGACAAAATTCAACATCTTTTCATGATACAAACTCTTGACAAATAAGGTAAAGAAGTGTGAACTTCAAATGTCTGAGACAGGTCTCAGTTAATTTAGAAAGGTTTCTGCCAACTTTGAGGACACGTGCTTGTGACACAGCCTCAGGAGGTCCTGACAACATGTGCCCAAGATGGTCAGAGCACAGTTTGGTTTTATACATTTTAAGGAGACATGCAACATGAATCAACAAATGTAAGATGAACATTGTTCAGTCTAGAAAGGCGGGACGACTCAAGGCAAAGGTGGGACAACTTGAAGTAGGGGAAGTTTCCAGGTCATAGGTAGATTAAGAGACAAATGGTTGTATTCTTTTGGGCTTCTGATTAGCCTCTCCAAAGGAGGTAATCAGATATGCATTTATCTCAGTGAAAAGAAGGGTGACTTTGAAAAGTATGGGAGGCAGCTTTGCCCTAAGTTCCCAGCTTGACTTTTCCCTTTAACTTAGTGATTTTGAGGTCCCAGGTTTTATTTTCCTTTCACAGAAGAGTGTACATAAATACACTAAGGGCCATATACAGCAAACCCACAGCTAACATCAAACTCAACTGTAAAAAGTTCAAAGCTTTTTATCTAACATCAGAAATAAGACATGATGTCTGCTCTTGCCACTTCTATTCAACATAATACTGGAAGTACTAGCCAGGGTAGTCAGGCAAGAGAATAATGAATAAAAAGCAGCCAAATAGGAAAGAGAAAAGTTAAATTGTCCCTGTCAGCAAATTATATAATGTTTTATATAGAAAACTCTGAAGACTCTACCACAAAACTGTTGGAACTAATAAATTCAGTAAAGTTGTGGGATACAAAATCAGCGTATGATAATCATTAGCATTTACATACACTAACAATGAACTGTCTGTAAAAGGAATCAAGAAAGCAATCCCATTAGAATAACTACAAAATACAAATTCTTAGAAATACATTTATCCAGAAAGGGGAAAGTCCTGTACCTTGTGAAAACCATAAAACATTCATGAAAGTAATTGAAGGTATATGTAAAATGAAAGATATAACATGTCTTTGGATTTAAAGAATTTAGATTGTTAAAATGTTGAGACTACTCAAAGCAATCTACAGATTCAGTGCAATCTCTTTCAAAATTCCAATGACGTTTTTTACAGAAATAGAAAAAACAATTTTAAAACTCATATGGAATAACCACTTTAGACTGAGTAGCCATAGCAATCCTGAACAAAAATAATAAAATTGGAAGCATCAGACAACCTGACTTTAAAATCTATCACAAAGCTACAGCAATTAAAACAGCATAGTACAGGCATAAAAACAGACATATAGACCAATGTGACAGAACAGAGAGCCCCGAAGTAAATCCATGAATTTATTGTCAATTAATTTTCAACAAAAGTGCTAGGAACATACAATGGGGACAAAACAGTCTTTTCAATTAATGATATTGAAACAACTGAATATTCACATGCAGCATAATGAAATTAGACCCTTATCTTACATGCTGTACAAAAATCAACTAAAAATGTGTTAAAGACAGAGTAATATCTGAAACTCCAAAACTACTAGAAGAAAACATAGGAGAAAAACTCCATGACATTGGTCTGGGCAATTAATTTTTTTATAGGACCCCAAAAGCACAGGCAACAAAAGCAAAAAATAGGAAGAGGATTTTCTCTAAAGCTTCTGCATAGCAATGAAATAATCAACAGAATAAAGAGAATACATAGGAAATAGTCAAAAATATTTGTAAACCATATATCTGATGAGGGGTTCATATCTAAAATAGGCTGGGCATGGTGGCTCACGCCTGTAATCCCAGCACTTTGGGAGGCCAAGGCAGACGGATCACAAGGTCAAGAGATCGAGACCATCCTGGCCAACATGGTGAAACCCTGTCTCCACTAAAAATACAAAAATTAGCCAGGCATGGTGGCACGTGCCTGTAGTCTCAGCTACTCGGGAGGCTGAGGCAGGAGAATTGCTTGAACCCCAGAGGCAGAGGTTGCAGTGAGTTGAGATCACACCACTGCACTCCAGCTTGGTGACAGAATGAGACTCTGTCTCAAAAAAAAAAAAAAAAAAAAAAATCTAAAATACACAGGCAACTCAAACAACATAATAGTAAGAAAAGTAGTAACACAATTATAATATGAGCAAAACACTTAGTAGACATTTTAAAGATATACAAGTGGACAATAGGTATATTAAAGATACTTAATATCACTGTCTTTTAGAGAAACGCAAATTTAAAACCCAATTGATATCACCACACAACTGGTAAAATGGCTATTATCAAAAAGAAAAAAATATATAAGTTTTGGTGAGGATGTGGAAAAAATGGAACCCTTGCACATTGTTGGTGGAAATGTAAATTAGAACAGCCATTATGGAAAACAATATGGAAGTTCCTCAAAAAATTAAAAATAAACTATGATCCAGCCGTCCCACTACTGGCTTTATGTTGAAAGAAATTGAAATCAGTCTGATGAAGAGATATCTGCCGAGCCATGTCCAGTGCAGTACTGTTCACAATAACCAAGTTATGGAATCAACCTAGTGTCCATTAACAGGTATGGATTAAGAAAATGTGGTATACATACACAAAGGAATACTATTCAGCTTTTAAAAAGAAAAACAACCTGTAATTTACAACAATATGGATGAACCTGGAGGACATTATGTTAAGTGAGATAAACCAGGCACAAAAAGACAAATACTGCATGATCTCACTTATATGTAGACTCTAAAAACATTAAACTCATAAAAGTAGAGACTAGAATGATGGTCACCAGGAGTCAAAGGGAAATAGGGGGCTGGGAGATGTCAATCAAAGGACACAAAATTTTAGTTAGTAGGAATAAATTCAAAAGATCTACTGTAGAACATGATGACTATAGTTAGTAAAGATGTATTGTGTTCTTGAAAACCACTAAGAGAGCAGATTTTAAGTGTTCTCACCACTCACAAAAATGATAAGCATATAGGGTAACATATATGTTAATATTTAAATTCATCCATTTAACAATGTATACATATTTCAAAACTACATGTAGTATACTACATATATATATATATATATATAATTTGTTTTTGTCAACTTAAATAGTTTTTTTAACTGTGACAAAAGGTAAAGCTGTGCTTACAAAAATTATAGTCTTAAAGATATATAGTAGAACAAAAGTAGGTTTAAAATGGAGTCTGCAACAATTTCAGGAAGTTAGAAAAATAAACACAGAGAATAAGCAAATATCAATAAAAAATTCAACAGAGAAAATAACCACAGCCATAATTTTGTTCTTTCAAAAGACTATAACATTTGATAGATTGTTGTATAGTCATACAATTACCCAGATTTGGTCATTACACACTGTATGCTTATATCAATATATCATATATATGCCACAAATATGTATTAATATGCATCCATAAAAATTTAAAATACCTTAGAGAAGTGATAAAGAACAATTTGTGCTACAAATAACATGAATTATTTTCATCACATAATTTTGAGTGAATGATGCCAGAATAATAAGTGTGCTTCTGTGTATGATTCAAATTTATAAAATTCCAAACAGAGAAAAAAATTCAAGGTTATTAGAAATCAGAATAGTAATGGATTTATGGGGCAATGATCAGGAGGGGACATGAGAAAGGCTTTATTGTTTCTGATAATGTTTAATGTCTTGATTTGGTGGTAATTTCAGAGTTGTATTCTGTTTATTTAAAAATTATTTGAGCCATATACTTATGATTTATAAATTTTACTCTATATTTTACGTTTTAATCCAAACTTTTCCCCTAAGTCTCACATACAGTTTGGAGAGTATTTTGGTAGTCCCTATTAATATGGAAAAATGCATATACTAAACTTAGTAATCTTACACCCCCCAGTAATAAACTCTGGAGAAACATACACATATGCATTAGGAGCAGAAGATATACATTTTGTACTCTATTCTGTCCTTAAGCAGAGTGGTGGGTAGAAATCTGTTTTCTAAAACATAACAAAACAAAGCAGGAAACAGTTAAAATAAATGAACAAGAGGTATTTACTACATGAATAAAATTTAGGAACAAAATTTTACAATTTTGATTCACAAGTTCACAGCATGACATGTACAGTAACATAGCATTTACACACTATTAATCACAAAATTCACGGATTCATTGTATATACACGTATGTATATGCATGTATGTGTGTATATATAGATAATTATGGAAACATAGACTATAAGGATATACGCCACTCATGATGGTGTTTGGGTGACTGCCTCTGAAAGTGGATAGAGTGAGTCTATTTAGAAGACCAACATTTTATGTATAACAACTTAATTCTTCCAGGTGAAAATACGTAAAGTGAGGAAACAGAATGTAAATATTTACTAATTTTCAGTTGTCTGTTTACAGGTGTTTGACACATTATTCTAAGTAGTTCTCTGTATTCTTTAAATTTTTCAAAACACTGAAGTGGAATAGGTGATGGGAGAAAGTTGAAGAATAAAGTATGAAACAGGTGGAGAAAGTCCCCAGGCTAGAATATGTTTACAAGTGGGCTTCAGAGAAGATGAAAACTAACTTACAAATCTGGAGAGGCTTTTGGCTCTATGCAGACTGTGTACCGCTGACATTTTCTTTCAGGAAAAATCAGAAGGAAATGTTTAGGGAAAGCTAAGGCTTCTAGTATAGAAGTCAGAATCTTAAAACAGGAATTCTAAAACTTTAGTATGTGCCAGAATCATCTCAAAATATAGATTGATGAACTCCACCTGAGAACTTGTGAGACGAGCAAATTCTTGGGCCGCACCTCTAAAGAGAGACTGGTCAATGAGTACAAACATACAGTTAGACGGCACACGTTTCTTGCATGTGACTATACAGCATATTTAGCATGTGCTAAATGACTATATTTAGCAACAATGTGTTGGATATTTCAAAGTAGCTTGAAGAGAGATCTTAAAATATTCCCAACACATAAAAATGATAAATACTCAAAATGATAGATACCCCCAAATATCCTGACTTGATCATTATTCATTCTATGCTTGCAACAAAATATCACATGAATCCCATACACATGAAAATATTATGTATCAAAAACAAAAAAAATAATAAATCAAAACTGTGGAGATGAGGGCCAGGTGACATTAATGTTCCTGATGCAGGAACCTTAGGTTGAGAATAATTCCTTTCCAATAAAGCCTTCTTTATTTGACACTTGCACAGCTGGTTCCTTCCTGCTCTCTCTAAAGCAAGCCTGACGTTTGATTTGCTGTGCTCCATCCCATACAGATACACTAGAGATACTCTTCACTGAAGAGAAAGACCAAGCAGGAAAAGTAGCTCTGCTTCACAGTAACTGAAGTAAACTCTTACCATCTATTCAGTTGTTCTGCTTGCAATGGGAACAAGAACGATTACCAGGCACATAGGAAATTTCAGCAGAACAAAATAGAAATAAAAATATAAATAAAAAGATGATACAAAAGAAATGAGATATTTTAGATGACAGAATAGAATTATGAAAAACAAGCAAAATATTATTACCCTTAGAGGCATGACAGAACTGTGCTGTCCAATATGTTAGCCACAAACTTCGCTTGACTATACAACCAAATTTAAATTGATGTAAATTAAATAAAATTAAACATCTCAGTTGTACTTGCCACAGCTCAAGTGCTCAGTAGCCACCTATGCCTAGTGGCTACTGTTTTAGACAATGCTATTTATAAATTCCATCATCACAGAGAGTTCAATTGGGCAGTGCTGTTCCAGGAGATAGTACAGCTCACTTCTACTACTAAAATGCAAAGGTTAGAAGAATATGAAAGGTTTTTGCACTAGCATCCCCAACTATTAAAAATAACTTCTGTTGTTTATAATTACCCAGTCTATGGTACTTTGTTATTGCAACATGAAATGACTAAGACACCACATAAAGGTAAGTTATTCCATTTGACTTTAATACACAATTGAGAAAGAGTGACATCAGCAAGATGGCAGAATATGAAGTTCCAGCTCCCATCCTTTGACATAATGAAAACCAGAGGAAACATCATCCTTTTTATAAAATAGCAAAGGACTTGGCAGATTTTCACGTTCTAGTGTTTTCTGGACGGCAGAATTTAAGAGCAACAAAATAGAATATTTGGTGGAAGAATGTCTAAGCAAAGTGTTCAGAGTATGGTATCGCTTCTCTTGACAGTAAAATGTGAGAAGAGAGAAATAAATTGAAGTTGCAATTTATAATCAAAAGGAAAGCAGAATTTAAATATTGGATAAGAGCTACAGCTACTGTGGAGATCAGTGTGTTGGCTATAGGATCTCACGTGGTCTGTGTATAGGGAGGCACACAGGGTGCTGGGAGCATGTGTAGCCAGTTTCAGGGGTCCTCGGATGAGTTGTCTTGCAAAGTTCATGGGTAGGCCTCGTTGCGGAGTCCACAAGCCAGACAGCAAGATGTGTGGCCAGCTGTGGAGAACCACACAACTGTTGCCGTGTGCCCCCTCTCCTTTTTCTTATTCATAGTGGTCCCAAGAGAAGTCAGTTGTGCCAATCTCCTCCATGTTTGGTGCAGGACAAGACAGAAGTGGTCCTCCTGGGCAGTGAATTGCAAGGTTGGGGAAGGTGATGATTACTTTGCTCTCACGTTCCTCCCTCCATAGGGAAATGTGGGCCCAGAGGTCCTCTCTCAGCACCAAGTTGTGTTACCTTTGAGGAAGGGCAATATCGGCAAAGTGAAACTGCTCTTTTTACCCTCTTCAGTGTATCCATTCTCAGATATTTTGCACCTCCATGACTCTGGAAGCTAAGCTTGACTCCAGTGTTCCCCAAAAAACTATTCTCTTCCATGAGTGATTGCCAAAATCTTTGTTTATGTCAAGGGATGAGAGCTGGAAACTCCTATTCCACCATCTTGCTGATGTCACTCCCAGTTTCCATTAAGATATTCATTTCTATTTGAGACCTCATCAGAATGGTGTTTCCTATCCACATTTACCAACATTCTGTTTATGAACACTTGGAAAATTGACACTTCACAATAGCAAAGACTTGGAATCAACCCAAATGTCCATCAGTGACAGACAGGATTAAGAAAATGTGGCACATATACACCATGGAATACTATGCAGCCATAAAAAAGGATGAGTTCGTGTCTAAGGGACATGGATGCAGCTGGAAACCATCATTCTCAGCAAACTATCGCAAGAACAGAAAACCAAACACTGCATGTTCTCACTCATAGGTGGGAATTGAACAATGAGATCACTTGAAAACAGGAAGGGAACATCACACATCGGGGCCTATTGTGGGGGGGGAGGGGGACGGAAAGCATTAGGAGATATACCTAATGACGAGTTAATGGGTGCAGCACACCAACATGGCACATGTATACATATGTAACAAACCTGCACGTTGTGCACATGTACCCTAGAACTTAAAGTATAATAATAAAAAAAAAAGAAAGAAAAGAAAATCGAGAATCTCTAGGAAATGTGAGAGGGTTTGTTTGTTTGTTTGTTTTGTTTGTTTTGTTTTGTTTTCTTGAGATAATGTCTCGCTCAGTCCCCCAGGCTGGAGTACAATGGCACGATCTTGGCTCTTTGCAACCTACGCAGTGAGGCTTTCTCAGCAGCTTTCCTCTTTTTCTGATCCCTCACCAGAACTCTTTACACAGTTTCAAAGCCACTTCCACATTTTTAGATATTTGTTACAGCAACAATCCCCTCGCTGTACCAATTTCTACTTTGTCTAGTCATGCTGCCATAACAAAAGACCTTAGACTATGTAATTCATAGACAATAGAAATTTATTTCTCATGGTTCTGCAGCCTGGGATGTCCAAGATCAAGCTGCCATCAGATTCAGTGTCTGGTGAGGGTTTGCTCTCTGCTTTCAAGATGACTCCCCTTGCTGCAATCTTACATAGTGGAAGAAGTGAAAAAGGGATAAACTCTGTGCCCTCACATGGTGGAAGGATTTAAAAGACAGGCAGCTCTCTGAAGCCTCTGTTACGAGGGCATTGATCCCATTTGCAAGGGTGAAGACCTCATGACTTAATCACTTTCCAAAAGTCCACATCTTTTAATACAGGGAAGAGTAATAATAATATGACAGCATACCTTCATTTGCTTATCACTCAGCTTTAATATTATCAATGTATGAACTATGTTGTTTCATCTATAAATGTACTCACTTTTCTTCTAAATTATTTTGATGTAAATTTCAGCCAGCATATAATTTCATCTATAATGTTCATAGCATTAAACAGAATTGTTATACTTAAATGTTAACAATAAGTTCTTAATATCAAAAATCTAGTTAGTGTTCATTTTCTCTAATCATTTCACACTTTTTGTTTTCTTAGTTTGTTTTGCTAGATCAATAAAGGTTAGATTTGTTTACATTATTAGGGGTACAAAGTGGGGATGTTCTTAATCTATCACTTCTTAATAATTTTTAAAAGACTTCTCTAGAGAGAAACAGTCCTTCATCAATAATTGGTTACAATAAGAACTAGTTTCTGCAATAAATACAGACTAATTGCTGGATTGTTTTGCTCTGAAATTCTGGCATTCACCAAAAGTCAAAATATTAATTTGGTGCTATCACATCCTTCAGAGGTGACTATTTCTCAATATGTTCTTTAGAACTCATAATTTTAATTATGTTGTATAATTTAATCCATTGTAGTTGTTATTTTTCTTAATGCACAAATTGTCCCATTTTTGGTCAGTGAGAGACTATTCAAGTTGGCTCTTGAGCTTTGACATAATTTCAGTTGTTTTTGATAGTTTTCTTGTTTTTTATTTATGAGATCTTTCTTTCCATCTTATATATTTCTTGCCTCCAACTTGGAATCATCTATTTATTTAAATAGCTCTGGTACTTTAAAGTGGAAAATAGTATTAGGAACAATGATGTAGACATTAAAGCTGTTCCTCACTAATGGATGAACTTTTAGTGGACAGAGCTAAGAAAATAGCAATAAAATATCATGAGTTCATACTGGTATTTTCAGTTAAAATCTAGGATTACATGTTTTTACTTCATTTCTTTGATTTTCTATTTGTGTTCTCTTATACTGAAGACATAGACTCCTAATTACATTACCATAGTAATATAATTACTCATTTGCTTTTTATACACATGCATATTAGTTTCATATCAATATTATTACTAACAATAAGATTACTATGTAAAAAGAGTTTCAATATAACAACACCATCATTACTGTAACAATAAGATTAGTAAATGCAGCTTAAGGTTTTATTGCAGTTTTTTTTTTGTCTTTAGCTATATTTCACTAAGGATATATAAATTACTGTGGTTTTCATCCATTCTGTTGAGGTATAATTGACATATAAAAAGCTGCACATATTTAATGTATACATCTCAATGAGTTTGGGGATAAGTGTACACCAGTGAAACCATCACCACCATCAATTCCATAAATATATCCATCACCTCCCAATATTTCCTCCCACCCCTTTTATTATTACTGTTGTTGATAAATTTTTGGTAAGAACATTTAACATAGCTTCAGTAATTTTAAGTATACAATATAGCATTGGTTACTATAGTCATGATGCTATATATCTCAATAATTTATTTATCTTGCGTAAGTAAACCTTTGTACCCTTAGGTATCACCTTCCCATTTCTCCCTCCTTTCAACCCTTGAAAGCCACCATTCTCTTCTCTGCTTCTATAAGTTTGGCTATTTTAGATTCTACCTATACAGTTGATTGATCATACAGTATTTGCATTTCTGAGTCTGGATTATCTTACTTAATACGGTTTCTTCCAGGTCCATTCATATTGTCACAAATGACAGGATTTTCTTTTTTGAGGCTGAAGAATATTCTATTGCATATACATACTATAATTTATTTATCCATTGTTCTGTCAATAGATATTTAGATTGTTTCCACACTGTGGCTATTGTTAATAATGCTGCAATAGACATGGTATATTATAGATACAGATATCTATACTGTATAGATATCTACAGTATAGATACCTTTTTGAGATTCTGAATTCATTTAAATATATACCATGAAAAGGGATTGCTAAATCATGTTATTATATTTTTAATGTTTTTTTAAAAATTCATATTGTTTTCCATAATTGTTATACCAATTCACATTCCCGCTAACAGTGTACAACTTTTCTTCACATCTTCACCAACACTTGTTATCTTTTGTTTTTAAATAACAGCCATCCTAATTGGGGTGATGTGATATCTCATTGTGGTTTTGATTTACATTTTAGTGATGATTAATAATGTTGAACACCTTTTCATATACCCATTGATTATTTGTATGCCTTCTTGGGAGAAATTTCTATTCAGATGGTTTGCCCATTTTTCACTTGGGCAATTTGATTTTTGCTATTCCATCACATGAGTTCCTTATATATTAGATTCACTCTGTATTAGATATATGGTTTGCAAATATTTTCTTTCATTATATAGGTTGTATTTTGTTGCTGTTGATTGATTCCTTTGCTGCACAGAAGCTTTATAGTTTTATGTAATTCAACTTATTTATTTTTGTCTTTGTTGCTTGTGCTTTTGGTGCCATATTCAAAAAATCACTGCCAAGACCAATGTTAAAAACATTTTTCCTTAAGTTTTCTTCAAAGAATTTTATGGTTTCAGGTCTTATGTATGTTTAATCCATTTTGAGTTGATGTATTGTGTATAGATGGTCCCTAACTTACAATGGTTTGACTTACAATTTTTCCACTTTATGATGGTGTGAAAGTGATATACATTTACAATGCTCCCCAGCTTATGATGGAGTTACATCTGAATAAATTCATCATAAGTTGAAAATATCTTACATCAAAATCACACTTTCAATTTATGCTATTTTGACTTATGATGAGTTTTATTGGGACATAACTCCATCAAAAGTTGAAGATCATCCATATAGTGTAAGAAAACAGTGTAAAAAAAAAACTTCATTTTAATACATGTGGATATTAAATTTTTCCAATACCATTTATTGTAGAGGCTTTCCTTTCCTCATTGGGTATTTTTAGTGCCCTTGCAGAAAATATGCTTATCATTGCTATTGTTTTAATGTTTGTATCTCCTCTAAAATTCATATTGAAACTTAGTCTTCAGTGCAACAATATTAAGAGGTAGGGTCTTTAGAAAGTGATTAAATCATGAGAGCTCCACTCTAACAAATGGGATTTGGTGCTTTTAAACAAGGGTTCAGGGAACTAGCTAACATTTGTGCCCTTTCTACTTAAGTAAGGACATAGAATTCACCCCTTCCACCATGTGAGGAAGCAGCAAGAAGGCCCTTATCAGACACTGAATTTCAGAAACTTAATCATCAATTTTTCAGCCACTCAAATTGTGAGAAAATAAATTTTTGTTATTTACGAATTGTCCAGTCTCAGGCACTTTGTTATAGAAGCGTGAACTGATGAAGACAGAAATTGGTACAAAGAAATCTGGTTTTGCCATGAGAAATACTGAAAATTGTGGACATGGCTTTGGAATTGGTAATCAGTACAGGGTGAAAGAGTTTGGATATGCTTGTTAGAAAAAGCCTAGATTGCTGTGAACAAAGTGTAAGAGTGATTTGTTTGGATTTAGGAGTGGAGTGCAGTGGAGAGAGCCTAAATCTTCCTAGAAATTATCTAAGTGGTCATGAGGAGAATGCCGGTATAAGTGTGGATGATAAGGCTATTCTGATGATGTTTTAGGTGGAAATAAGAGATATTTTACTAGAAACTGGATGAAAGGCCAACCTTTCTACAAAATGGCAAAGAATCTGGCTGCATTGTGTTCATATTCCATTAATTTGTGAAAGGAAAATGTAAGAGCAATGAAATAGAATATTTGATGGAACAAATGTCTCAGCAAAGTGTTGAGGATGCAACATGGCTTATTTTGACCACTTGTCAGTAAAATATGAAAATGGATAAATGAATTACAGATGACATTTATAATCAAAAGGAAAGCAGAACTTAAAAATTTGAAAAATTCTCAACCTGACCATATAAAGAATAGAAAAGGGTATTCGGGAAAGAACACCAAGGCTATGGAGAGAAGGAAACCAGACTCTATTCATAAAGACAATGGAAGGATGACCCCCCCAAAGACATTGCAGAGATCTTCAAGACTGCCACTCCCACCAAAGGCCCAGAATTCTAAGTTTTGAGGGCATACTTCATGATTCTCCTCTATGCATTCTGGGTCAATGGCTCCTCAGTGACTCTATCTGTGGCTCAAATAGGCACAAGCATGGCTTGGACTGCCACTCCAGAGAACACCAGTAGTAAATCTTGGTGGTGTCAACATGATACAAACTTTGCTGACATTGTGGATACATGACCACCTTCACCTAGATTTCAAAGGATGCCTTAAAGAGCTTTGGGGTCCAGGCAAAGAACTGCCAGAAGGGAGGGCTGCCATGGAGGATCCCAATAAAACAATGCCTAGCAGAGCCATGTGGTAAGGCTTCCACAGAGAGTCCCCAATAAAGCAATATCCAGCAGAGCTGTGAGTCTAGGACTACCACAAAGAGCACCGACTGTAGAAATGCCTAGTGAAGTCTTAGGGGCATGGACATCTCCAAGACCTAAAACCAGTATAGCCATCAACATGCAACTTCAGCCTGAGAAAACTGTTGGCATGTGACTCCAACATGTGGGAGCTGATGTATGGGATGCAACCACCAAAGCCATGGGAGTGAGGCTTCCCAGGGGCTTGGGGGCCCAACTCCACACCATTGTTTCCAGAAAGGAGGGCCTGGAGTCAAAGATTATTCTTAAAGTTCAAGATT
This sequence comes from Trachypithecus francoisi, assembly GCF_009764315.1. Lineage (NCBI taxonomy): Eukaryota > Metazoa > Chordata > Mammalia > Primates > Cercopithecidae > Trachypithecus > Trachypithecus francoisi. The sequence continues at coordinate 35,557,508 of NW_022681471.1, read as the reverse complement.
TAATGTTGCTTTCCTTGTCGGGTTTTAGACTCACTTGGGACCAATTACTCCTTTTTTCTTGCCTATTTTTCACTTTTGGAATGGGAATGTCTATCACATGTCTGTTACACCATCGTATTTTGGAAGCACATAAATTGTTTGATTTCACAGGGTCACAGGTGAAAAGCAGTTTGCCTCTGGATAAATTATACATTGAATCTCATCCATATTTGATTTAGGTGATATTTGGATGAGACTCTGGACTTTGAAAGTGTGTGTTGATACTGAAACAATTTAAGACTTTGGGTACTATTGGGATGAAATGAATGTATTTTGTATATGAGAAAGCCATAAATTTTGGAGGTCCAGAGGCAAAATGTTTTGGTTTGAATATTTGTGTCCACCTAGAATTCATTTTAAAATTTAATTGTCATTGTGGTGGTTCTAAGAGGTGAGGCCTTTTGGGAAGCCATTAAGTCATGAAAGCTCCACCCTCATGAATGGGATAAACAGCATTACAAGAGAGGCTTCAGACAGCTGGCTGGCTTTTTATATCCTTCTACCATGTGAGGACACCACAGAGTTTACACCTTTTTCACCCCTTCCACTATGTAAGATTGCAGCAAGAGGAGTCATCTTGAAAGCAGAGAGCTAGTCCTGACCAGACACTGAATCTCCTGGCAACTTGATCTTGGACTTCCCAGCCTCCAGAACCATGAAAAATAAATTTACATTGTTTATGAATTACTCAGTCTAAGGTATTTTGTTATAGCACCACAAATGAGTGAAGACAATTACTCTCACTAATTTCATATTGATTTGAAGCTTTCTATAACACAAGTTTAAAAAGTTGACATTGTAACCATTAACCAGGAATATCATACTACCACACAGGTATGATCAGACCATAGAAACCACTTTTAAAAAGAGAAAACTATGATTGCAAAATTAAAACCCCTATAGAGGGCTGGGCGCAGTGGTTCACACTTGTAATCCCAGCACTTTGGGAGGCCAAGGCAGGCAGATCACTTGAAGTCAGGAGTTCGAGACCAGCCCGGCCAACATGGTGAAACTGCGTCTCTACTAAAAATACAAAAATTAGCCAGGCATGTTGGCAGGTGCCTATAGTCCCAGCTACTCAAGAGGCTGAGGCAAGACAATCACTTGAACCTGGGATGCAGAGGTTGCAGTGAGCCGAGATCACACCACTGTACTCCAGCCTGGGGGACAGAGCGAGACTCCATCTCAAAAAGATGTAATAACAATAATAATAATAATAATAAAACCTCTGTAGAGACAGAATAATTAAATTGAGGAGATCTCCAAAACTATGGAACAAAGATGTAAAAATGTGTCCAAAAATATAGAAAGAATCAACATAGGAATTACAATATCCACCTAATAAATGTTTCAGAACAAAAGTGAGAGAAAATAAAAGTGAGGGAATAAATAAATAATACAATAAAATTTCCCACAGTATAAGGACATGAATCCTGAAATTATTTGAGCCTAGTAAGAAATCCTCTTAGTTAATGACAAAATACTCACATCATTATACATTCTTTTGAATTTTCAGTGCACCATTGATGAGAATAAGCTCCTAAACACTTCTACAGAGAAAACATGAATCATCTATGTAGAAATTAAAATTGGGCTGGCTTGAGACTTTATATCTGCAATAGAGGAGTGAGGGCTTCAAAGCTCTAAAAACTATTACTCGCCAATTAGAATTAAATGCCAAACATGAGAACATAATTAAAACACAGCCTTAGTTTTGGTTCCCATGAAAAAGATTCCAACAGACAGTTATAGGCAAAGGTTTTTTTGGCAAGCGTTCTGAAATAAAGCAAGAAGGTAGACAGAGAAGCTGGACACAATGAAGTTGCAACCAATACCTGAGCAGGTCCTATGGAAAACTCGAGCTGTGATCACCCTTTAGAGTTGTTCCTACTTGAGGCAACGGGGCTATGACTTTGTATCTTTGAATAGTCATTTGATGTAGTTCAACATCTTGAAGATGGCATACATTCAGGTCATTCTCTGTGATCAAGGGCAATTCTTGTGGGGGAGGCAGATAAATAGCGGAAGGATCTACAGATTACCCAACACTACAGATTACCCTCTGTATATGTATTACTTCGTCTTCATGCTGCTGATAAAGACATACCTGAGACTGAGCTATTTACAAAGCAAAGAGGTTTAATTGGACTTACAGTTCCACGTGTCTGGGGACGCCTCATAATCATGGCGGAAGACAAGGAGGATCAAGTCACATCTTACATGGATGTCAGCAAGCAAAGACAGCTTGTGCAGGAAAACTCCCTTTTATAATAACCATCAGATCTCATGAGACTCACTCACTGTAATGAGAACAGCACAGGAAAACCTTCCCCCATGATTCAATCACCTTCTGCCAGTTTCCTCCCACAACAGGTGAGAATTCAAGATAAGTGAGATTTGGGTGGGGACACAGCCAAACCTTATCAGTATAGGTCATACATTCTTGCTTTTTAAAATAATTTCCCCATCTAGGAAGAGTTCTTCAGCATTCTAGATTGTTCTGTTTTCAAGTGAAACATAGAGGTATTGATAAGACAGAATACTGGTAATTCTACACTGCTACAATTGATATTAAGGCTATAACTGACAATCAACAGTCCCTTTTTCTGTTATCAATTCCACATTTCCCTCACTGGAGGGTAGCACCTTTGCCAGTCTAGTTAGCTTGCTTGGTGGTGTGACCCAGACTGTTATCTTCAAGGGGACTGAGCCTTTATTCACCATGTCCTTCTCATGTTATATTTGCTGTTCTTGTCCATTTACAATTAAAACTGAATATGGGGCCAGCAAGTTAGCCCTGAGCATCAAACATATTACTCTCTGCTCCCACTGTGTGATAGCAGCACTATCTCTCTTCCTGATGACTGGGGTCAATTATCTCTGCCAGTAGATAACTCCTTTCCTTGCCTGATGATCTTTTGGCATGAAGAGTCCAAAGTGAACAAGTGATAGGTATAACTTAAACTCAAATAAAACTTATACCTTTGAAGTGCCAAAGAAATATTGCATCAAACATCAGGCCACCCTTCTATTGGTATCACATCCAGTGATGAAAGTTTTAATAACTGCATCATAACATACTAAGGGGTATCCATACTCTACATGCCACCATAGATAGGATTACTCCTTGCTAGCTGGATTGTCAAATAACCCAGGTCTAAAATACAATTTTAGTGTCTGTGTCTGCTTCCTAGGATTATTCCTGGCGCCAACATTCTTAGAAATTTAAATAGAACAAACACTTGAATTAGAGAACTATAAATAAAAATCCCCAATGATATACCACTTCATACCCACTAGAATGGCTAAAATTTAAAAAGCTGACAGCACCAAGTGTTAGCAAGGATCTCATACAACTGTAAGTCATATAAATTGCTGGTATACAATCACTATGGAAAATAGTTTGTCATTTTCTGATAATTTACCATATATTTAACATAGGAGGCAGCAATTCCACTTCCAGGTATTTAGTCAAGATAAATAGAAACAAAGGAAAATTGAGGCAGATAGTATATGTTTCCTTTCAGCTCCACAAAAAGACCTGCACTTAGTAGCTTTATTCATTATACCACAAAACTGTAAACAACTCTAATGTCTATCAATAGAAGAATGAATAAACAAATTCTAGTATATCTGTACAATGGAATACTATTCAATAACAAATAGGAAGCAAATGCTGATGCACACAAAAACCTGGATGAACTTAGAAAGCCTTATGTTGAGCAAAAGAAGACTGAAAAAAGGTGAGTGCATACTGCATAATTCCATTTATATGAAATTTAGAACATGCAGAGGTAATTTATAGTTAGTTTGGGGTGGGGGTGAGAATGAGTACTGCAGAGATGTAGGATGAGGCTTTCTATGGTGATGATAATGTTCTATATTTTAATTAAGGTGGCAGTTCCATGGGTACAAAATCACACCTTACATAATGATAGAGATACATTCTGAGAAGTGTGTCATTGGGCAATTTTGTCTTGGTGCAAACATCACAGTTTATACAAACCTAGGTGGTATCGCCTTCTACACACATAGGCTTTATGATATAACCTTTTGCTCCTCGGCTACAAACCTATACAGCAGGTTACTGTACTGAATACTGTAGGAAATTGCAACACAGTGGTAAGTATTTGTGTATCTAAACATATCCAATGCAGAAAAAGTATAGTAAAAATACTGTATAAAAGATAAAAATAGTACGCCTATATAGGGCACTTACCATGGATGCAGCTTGCGGGACTGGAAGTTGCTCGGGTATGTCAGTGAGTGAGTGGTGAGGGAATGTGATGGCCTAGGACGTTACTGCACACTACTGTAGAATTTATAAACACCTTACACTTAGGCTACATTAAATGTACTTAAAAATATTTTTTCAAAAATAAATTGAGCTTATCTTGCTGTAACTTTTTACTTTATGAACTTCAATTTTTTTAAACTATTTGATGCTTTGGTAACAACACTTAGCTTGAAACAAACATTGTAAAGCTGTAAACAATTCTGTGTATTCTTATTCTAGAAGATTTTTTCTACTTTCAATTTTTTTATTTTTATTTTTTTACTTCCTAAACTTTTTTATTAAATACTAGGGTATAAACACATATATTAGACTAGGCCTACATGTAGTTACAATAATCAGTTATCACTGTCTTCCACCTCCACATCTTGTTCTACTGGAAAATCTTCAAGGACAGTAACACATGTGGAGCCTATGATAACAATGCCTTCTTTTGGAATACCTCCTGAAAGACCTTTCTGAGGTTGTTTTACAGTTACCTCTTTTTCTAAATAGAAGAAGTGCACTCTTAAATAATAATAAAAAGTATACTAAATACATAAACCAGTAACACAGTTGTTTATCCTCATTATCAAGTGTTATGTAGGGTACCTAATTGTATGTGCTCTACTTTTGTATGGCTGGCAGAGCTATGGGTTTATTCATACCAGCATCACCACAATCACATGAGTAAAGCATTATGCTACAATGTTACAATGGCTACAATGTCACTATGTGATAGGAATGATTAAGCTCATTATAATATTATGGGATCACCTTCATATTATGCTGTCCATTGTTGACTGAAATATGATTATGTGGTGCATGATAGTATATATTTTCAAAACTCTTTGAACTGTACATTTATATATGTTCATTTTATTTTATGTAAACTGCATGTATACACAATACACACAAACATATATACACATATATAAATAATGTCTTAACTTTTGCCTTTAAGAAACTAAATAAACTGTCTTTTAATCTAATATTATGCAATGTGTTGGTTCCAAATATTTTAAATGTATTTATTATTACTAATTAGTAAGGGTGGCTCTACTGTAAATCTTCTCTAATTACTTTCAGAAATGAAAAACAGTGGTATGGTATACCAAGTTCCCTTAGTATATTTCAAATGGCATTGTCTTTTTTTTTTTTAAGTGCTTATAAATGCTTTTAGAAAAATATAGCATAAAAATAGGATACCTATATAACAATCTGATTAGGAGAAATGGGATTTTCAGAATGAAAGTGATCATTTCTTAATTAACAAGAACACAATCCCTTAGCATATCTCATAGCCACTTAATTTAGACAGCCTTAGCCCTGTCTTGTATGATACGTGTGTGCTTGTGCATGCACACATGTAATTCCTATGGGTCTAAAAGATCATACTGAACTACATTTCTCAGTCTCACTTCTCTGGTTCCAAAAGTTATTACGACTGCCTTTCAGGCAAATTTAACTGCCTCTCTATAATTTAACTCTGCGGGAGTCTAGGGATTTGATGGTAAAGTCATTACTCATTAGACAGATTTGTAAGGAATAATTTTTAATTATGTAGAATGAACATAGGAATGAAAACATTGCAAGCAGAACAGTGGAAAACATTAAATTACTTGGTATACACTAACGGAAACCGTTGGAGATAAAGACCTTCCTCTTTCCCTACTCCCACTTACACCTTTTAGAAATAAACAGGAATTTGCGAACACATTTACAGAAGTACAGAAATACGAAAATCCAAAACAACTTGTAGTCTTTAAAGATCTGTGAAATTCAATAGCAGCATTAAATATGCCACATGAACCATCTCTGCAGTTTAGTGTAGCAATCTTTTAAAAACTCTCTTGGATGTGAACAATAGTACTAGACCTGACTCCTCCAGGAGGACAAAGAGTTCTTGAGATGAACATTTGAGAAAAATTTTTCTTTGCACTCTCTTCTCTTCTAGCACGTTCTTATCACCACTACTATGTGAACTATGTGAAGAAAGCAGGCAACGAATACCATCTTTTTTTTTTTTTTTGAGACGCAGTCTTGCCCTGTCACCCGGGCTGGAGTACAATGGCACGATCTTGGCTCACTGCAACCTCCGCCTCCTGGGTTCAAACCATTCTCCTGCCCCAGCCCCCTGAGAAGCTGGGATTACAGACAAACACCACCACGTCCAGCTAGTTTTTTGTATTTTTAGTAGAGACGGGTTTTCACCATATTGGCCAGGCTGGTCTCGAACTCCTGACCTCGTGATCCGCCCGCCTTGGCCTTCCAAAGTGCTGGGATTACAGGCGTGAGCCACTGTGACCAGCCAAATACCACCTTTTGATTGCTATGTAACTCAAAGAATCCCTGATCAATGTTGAGTAAGCAGCCAGACCCTAAGCTAGATAACATGAAAGCAGATTTACATTAAGAATAACCTAGAATTTTTTGTCAAATGGGTTATTCCCAGGCTATGTGAACACTGAACAGATTCAAGAGATTTCTGTGCCCTTTGATTTTCTTTCTTCAACCTTATTAATATCTCTAAATCATTGTAACTATGAACTTAAATTAAGCCCTTGCCAGAGAAGTCCCATTGAAGGACATTTTAGCAGCCAGTGAGGGAAGCCCATTTTGCTTTGCTTCTGTTCTCATTCTGTGCTATTAGAGGCTGCTTAAGTAATCTAAATCAAATGAAGTTGAAGTTAAATGGCTACCCTGATCAAATGACTCAAAATATTTGCATCATTTCCCTTGAGAAGTCCTCACATTTGCCATAAAGCAGTACATCATGCATGAAATGCCCACTCCTGAAAGTTGAGAAAGATGTTTTTCTAAATGGAATTTGTACCTTTTCAAATGGTTGCCACCCACCTTGAGAAGAGAAAATGAGTCCATATTACTCTTATTTCTTGAGTTCCAGGATAATTTCCACCAAATATACTCCTACCTGAGGCAGATTTTGCCTCCTACAGTATCACTTAGAGTCCTAAGAACTCTTGACTACATGTACTGAAACAATATTCAGAATTATGTTTTTGATATAACATACATAGTGTCCTTCAAAGGAACAATTTATCTCTACACTTTTCTAAAATAAACAGAGAAAATAACATTCTGCACTGCATCTTGGGCATTCTAAATGCCTAAGCTGAATCAAAGCTGCCTTTAGGCTCCCCTGTTATCCCTTTGTCTATTTTAGTCTCTGTGGCTCTGAACAATCAGACTTTGGGGGAAAAAACAGCCGTTTTTAATTGAAACATTAATTAGTACACTTCTAATCAAAAATCTCTTGTTTAGAAATCTTCCATTCTCCGAAAAGCATGCAATTAAGCCCTAAAAATTATGACAAGGCTTACAATTTAACTCTAAATTTATCCAACATTTTTAAATGAACTTCTAATTTTAGAATAGCTTTAGATTTACAGAAAAGTTGTGAAGGTAATACAGTGAGTTTTGATGTACTTTACATTCAGTTTCTTTTATTATTAACATCTGACATCAGTTGGGTACCACTACCATAATTAATGAACAAATAGTGATACGTTATTATAACTAAACTCCATACTTTCGATTTCTACTGTCTTTACATAATCTCTTTTTCTGTTCTGAATCTCACCTAGGATACTACTTTATATTTAGTTGTCATATCTAAAACTATTTTTTGTGGCTTGCAAATATACATTTTTGCTTTGTTAATCTAGCTACTGGTCTATCAATCTTGTTTATCCTTTCAAATAACAAACTTTTGTTTTTGTTCATTGTATGGATTTTTCATTCTTAATTTTGTTCAGTTACAGTCTGATTTTAGTTATTTCTTTTCTGCTAGCCTTGGAGTCAGTTTGTTTTTGTTCTTCTGGTTCCTTTAGATGTGATATTAGATTGTTAATTTGAGATCTTTCTAACTTTTTGAGATAAGTTTGTAATGCTATAAACTTTCCTCTTAACACTGTTTTTGTTGCTTCCCAGAGATTTTGATATATTGTCTCTCATTTCATTTATTTCAAAGATTTGTTTTAATTTCTCCCTAATTTCTTTGTTTACCCAAAAGTAAAGCAAATTGTTTAATTTCCATGCAATTGGGTGGTTCTGAGAGATCTTCTTGGTATTGATTTCTATTTTTATTCCACTGTGGTCCAAGAGTATGGTTGGTATGATTTTGATTTTTTTTTAATTTATTGAGACTTGCTTTATGGCCAAGCATGTGGTCAATCTTGGTGTCATGTTCCATGATTCACTTTTTCTGGTAACTGAAAATGGTGTTGTATTTTCAATTTTGTTCTCTATGTATTTATTACTAGTATATAGAAATACAGTTGGTTTTATATGGTTTATTTTATACTGTAATTGTGCTAAACTTGCTTATTACTTGTAGAAGGTTTTGTGGGGTTTGGGGGTAGATTGCTTGGGATGCTTTATATAGAAAATCACGTCATCTGAAAATGGGGACAGTTTTATTTTTTCCTTTCTAAACTGTATGCCTTTTCTTTTCTTGCTTTACCACACTGGCTTCCAGCAGTATTCAAATAAGGGCAGTGAAAACATATAACCTTGCCTTGTGTCCCATCTTAAATATAATGGTAAGGCAGATTTTTAAGGATGCTCTTTATCAAATTGAGGAAGTTTTCTTGTATTCCTCTCTTTCTGAGAATTTTATCATCAAAATACATCAACTTTTTTCAATATTTTTCTTCATTAATTGATATCATGTGATGTTTCTTCTTCAATCTGTTGATATGATTGATACGTTACAGCAATTTTTTTTTTTGAGGCTTATATTTCTGTGACTTGTTTTTTTTTATTTTTTATTTATTTTTTATTATTATACTTTAAGTTCTAGGGTACATGTGCATAACGTGCAGGTTTGTTACATATGTATACTTGTGCCATGTTGGTGTGCTGCATCTATCAACTCATCAGCACCCATCAATTCGACATTTATATCAGGTATAACTCCCAATGCAATCCCTCCCCCCTCCCCCTACCCCATGATAGGCCCCGGTGTGTGATGTTCCCCTTCCCGAGTCTAAGTGATCTCATTGTTCAGTTCCCACCTATGAGTGAGAACATGTGGTGTTTGGTTTTCTGTTCTTGTGATAGTTTGCTAAGAATGATGGTTTCCAGCTGCATCCATGTCCCTACAAAGGATGCAGACTCATCCTTTTTTATGGCTGCATAGTATTCCATGGTGTATATGTGCCACATTTTCTTAATCCAGTCTGTCACAGATGGACATTTGGGTTGATTCCAAGTCTTTGCTATTGTGAATAGTGCCACAATAAACATACATGTGCATGTGTCTTTATAGCAGCATGATTTATAACCCTTTGGGTATATACCCAGTAGTGGGATGGCTGGGTCATATGGTACATCTAGTTCTAGATCCTTGAGGAATTGCCATACTGTTTTCCATAATGGTTGAACTAGTTTACAATCCCACCAACAGTGTAAAAGTGTTCCTGTTTCTCCACATCCTCTCCAGCACCTGTTGTTTCCTGACTTTTGAATGATTGCCATTCTAACTGGTGTGAGATGGTATCTCATTGTGGTTTTGATTTGCATTTCTCTGATGGCGAGTGATGATGAGCATTTTTTCATGTGCCTGTTGGCTGTATGAATGTCTTCTTTTGAGAAATGTCTGTTCATATCCTTTGCCCACTTTTTGATGGGGTTGGTTTTTTTCTTTTAAATTAGTTTGAGTTCTTTGTAGGTTCTGGATATCAGCCCTTTGTCAGATGAGTAGATTGCAAAAATTTTCTCCCGTTCTGTAGGTTGCCTGTTCACTCTGATGGTAGTTTCTTTTGCTGTGCAGAAGCTCTTTAGTTTAATTAGATCCCATTTGTCAATTTTGGCTTTTGTTGCCATTGTTTTTGGTGTTTTAGACATGAAGTCCTTGCCCATGCCTATGTCCTGAATGGTACTACCTAGGTTTTCTTCTAGGGTTTTTATGGTATTAGGTCTAACATTTAAGTCTCTCATTCATCTTGAATTAATTTTCGTATAAGGAGTAAGGAAAGGATCCAGTTTCAGCTTTCTACTTATGGCTAGCCAATTTTCCCAGCACCATTTATTAAATAGGGAATCCTTTCCCCATTTCTTGTTTCTCTCAGGTTTGTTTGATCGTAGTGGATAAGTTTTTGACATTCTGCTGGATTCGGTTTGTCACTATTTTATTGAGGATTTTCACATTGATGTTCATCAGGGATACTGGCCTGAAATTTTTGTTCTTGTTGTTGTTGTGTCTCTGCCAGGTTTTGGTATCAGGATGATGCTGGCCTCATCAAATGAGTTAGGGAGGAGTCCCTGTTTCTCTGTTGTTTGGAATAATTTCAAAAGGAAGGGTACCAACTCCTCTTTGTATCTCTGTTAGAATTCAGCTCTGTATCCATCTGGTCCTGGGCATTTTTGGTTGGTAGGCTATTAATTATTGCGTCAATTTCAGAACTTGTTATTGGTCTATTCAGGGATTCAGCTTCTTCCTGGTTTAGTCTCGGGAGGGTGTATATGTCTGGGAATTTTTCCATTTCTTCTAGATTTTCTAGTTTATTTGCATAAAGCTGTTTATAGTATTCTCTTATGGTAGTTTGTATTTCTGTGGGACCAGTGGTGATATCCTCTTCATCATTTTTTATTGTGTCTATTTGATTCTTATCTATTAGTCTGGCTAGTGGTCTATTTTGTTAATCTTTTCAAAAAACCAGCTCCTGGATTCATTGAATTTTTGAAGGGTTTTTCATATCTCTATCTCCTTCAGTTCTGCTCTGATTTTAGTTATTTCTTGTCTTCTGCTAGCTTTTGAATTTTTTTGCTCTTGCTTCTCCAGTTCTTTTAATTGTTATTCTAGTATGTCAGTTTTAGATCTTTCCCACTATCCCCTGTGGGCATTTAGTGCTATAAATTTCCCTCTAAACACTGCTTTAGTGGTGTCCAAGAGATTCTGGTACCTTGCGTCTTTGTTCTCACTGGTTTCAAAGAACATCTTTATTTCTGCCTTAATTTCGTTATTTACTCACTAGTCATTCAGGAGCAGGTTATTCAGTTTCCATGTAGTTGTGCAGTTTTGAGTGAATTTCTTAATCCTGAATCCTAATTTCATTGCTTGTGATCTGCGAGACTGTTTGTTATGATTTCTGTTCTGTTGCATTTGCTGAGGAGTGTTTTACTTCCAATTATGTGGTCAATTTTAGAATAAGTGTGATGTGGCGCTGAGATGAATGTATATTGTTGATTTGGGGTGGAGAGTTCTGTAGATATCTATTAGGTCTGCTTGGTCCAGAGCTGAGTTCAAGTCCTGAATATCCTTGTTAATTTTCTGTCTCATTGATTTTTCTATTATTGACAGTGTGGTGTTAAATGCTCCCACTACTATTGTGTGGGAGTCTAAGTCTCTTTGTAGGTCTCTAAGAACTTGCTTTATGAATCTGGGTGCTCCTGTATTGGGTGCATATATATTTAGGATAGTTAGCTCTTCTTGTTGCATTAATCCCTTTACAAGTTGTATATAATGCCCTTCTTTGTCTTTTTGATCTTTTTTGGTTTCAAGGCTATTTTGAGACTACAGCACACTGATGGGTATTGACTCTTAGTCCAATTTGCCAGTCTGTGTCTTTTAATTGGGGCATTTAGCCCATTTCCATTTAAGGTTAATATTGTTATGTGTGAATTTGATCCTGTCATTATGATGCTAGCTGGTTATTTTGCCCATTAGTTGATGCAGTTTCTTCATAGTGTTGATGGTCTTTACAATTTGCTGTGTTTTTGCAGTGGCTGGTACTGGTTTTTCCTTTCCATGTTTAGTGCTTCTTTCAGGAGCTCTTGTAAGGCAGGCCAAGTTTATTTTTCAAATTAATAAACCATAACTTACAATAAGCAATGATAGACAAATAAGAAAATCAACTCTAGCAATAGAATTGAAAATAACAAACCTGCACGTTATGCACATGTACCCTAGAACTTGAAGTATAATAAAAATAAAAAATAAATAAATAAATAAATAAAATATTTCACCTGGTAGCAGAATATGATTTTATTTCCCATCTCTACAAAAACTACAAAAATTAGCTTGGCGTGGTGGCACATGCATGTGGTCCTAGCTACTTGGGTGCCTGAGGGAGCCCTCACTGACCCCAGGCAAGTGAGACTGCAGTGAGCCATGATTGGGTCACTACGCTCCAGCCTGGGCAACAAAGTGAGACCCTAAAACTTGCTACTTCAAACTTGTTTGGCATACAGCAACATGCAGGCAGTTGACTACTGGAGTAAAAAGATGAATGGTGGTGTAGTTCCAAGCAATTTGGGATATTTGACTACTTTAGCATGGGTTTAATTTAATGAAAAAGGTCTATGATGTTAATGATTAAATCAAAATATGTGTATGTATTTGGTGATGGTGGAGAGATTCGCTTTATTTTGAGTAGATAGAAGGAAGGAACCTAATTATAAAAGTATTTTCAATTTGCACCCTGATGTCTCCAGTATGTTCTTATGTATGAAAAGGTACAATATTCTTTGAAGTTCTTCTGTAAATTGTTGAGATCTTATTCTCAGGTATGGTAGCAATCTAGGATATATTTATGTATGCTTTAAATAACTAAAATTAAAAGAAGTGATGATGGAACAAAGAGGTGATTTTTATTGCTTTTCTGAGTTACATATGATCATACTCTTTTTATCTCCCTCTCTTGAGCACAGATGCATAAATAGTGGCTAGAAATGACTGCAAATACATAATCTTGCTTTAGAAATTCACAAATTGAAATATTTAAAATAAAATCTATTCCAACTTCTTTTGTATTCTTCAGCTTTGTCCTTCTGTGATTTGTTATTTATAGTCAAAGCTTCAGGGAAAATTTTTAAGTCAACTCACAGTGTAGATTAAGCCACTGAAAAATGGTGATTGTGAGACGTATTCAATAGTATTCTGTAAAAGAACTCATTTCACCACCATAACGACGAGATGCTGATATTTGGCAAAGCGATTCCGTAGATTTATGGCTTCATCATCTGCTTTGCTGATTGCTAGTCTCCCAAGGACAAATGGGCTTTCAGACACAATTGTAAATATCCAGGATAAAGCAATGATATCTCTACTCGGAATAGTTATGCCATAATTAGAAAAAAGTTGCTAAATAAACTTAATTGAACATTTAAGGGGCTCTATAAAACATTTATTTTAATTTCTTCCCTAGAGGATCATGCTGGGTTCTTATTTCAAAATATTATCCAATCTTTCATTGGCCATCTCTCTTTCATCTTACATAGAAATTGCCTGGTTGATATTTGGTAAAGTGTCACCATTTTCACAGAGATAGGTAATTCTCCCATTCCAAAGCCTCCAGGATTATTTATTTTTACTTCTTCTTCTTTTTTTTTTAATTTCCTAGGAGTTTGACAATGACTAAGTCCTTCAGGTATTAGAAGAAGGACAGTAAGAGCTTGAGAAAAACACAAGAAACTTTAGAGAGAAAAATCAGTTTGGAAAAGAAGGCAAGCTTCTGCTGAACCCTTAGAGCAAGGAAAATAGCCTAGAAGTGAAAGTAAGCAATGATTAAACACTACAAATGGGTTCTTTCAATCACCCTTTGACATTTATATGGTATCATAATACCTCTGTTAACTCTTCTCAGGTTTATGAAAACAATAATTGAACCACTGAAATTACTCAGCGATTTATTCATAAAGCAATAGACAAGTCCACTGAATGGAAAGGATTTTTTTAGTTATTAAAGCAGAAAAATTTAGCTGGAGGGATGCCTGTTAGGAAAGCACTGCACATATTCATAGCAGTATAAAGGGCTTGATGGACATTTAAGCTGTTTCCAGTTTTTTTGCAAATACAAACAGAGCTGCAAACAGCCTTGTGCATGCATCTTTCCTCAGTTGGGTGAGCATTGCTCTAAGATACATTTCTAGGAACGGAATAGCTTGGTTAAAGGGGATGTGCCTTAAAAATATTGATAGATAGTAATAAATGGTTCATCAAAGAGGTGTACATTGTGTGAGTGTGATCACCGTGGTGAACTGTCAGTGTTCTAATATGCTTCAATCTAATAGGGGGAAGTAGGAGCTGGTTGTTACTTTATGTTGCATTTCTACACTGAGTTACATTTATGCTTTTCATATTTCTATTGGTTCTGAGAAATACATCATTTAAAAGATTTTAAAGGATCTTGTAAAACAAGTTTTAAATAAAACTAAATCTAATAAAAAATTCTTAATATTTATCTCATTGTATTCTAAGCCTAATCTAATACGCAGCCACTGATTAGTTTGATGAGAACAGTTTTGTGACTCACCTTGGCATGTCCTAGTTTGGGGTTGGAGTCCTTTCTCTCAATGTTCAGGCAGGCTTCATTTTTAAAGGGCCTCTGGCTACTTCTCTGTCAGATGTGAGTTTTGGATCACCTCTAATATTCATTCTTCAGTTGTCAGTGATGGAAAGGACAGGAATGGGAGAGAAGAAAAGCATAAAATATTTAAAAAACCAACAATTCCACTATTACTAAAAATAGCAGCTAGTACGCATTGAGTTCTTGCTTTGAGTCTGGCATTACTCTAAGTTCTTTACATATAGTATCTTATTTAATCTTCATAACAATATATTTTGCTATTGAGGAAACTTTGATTCAAAGAAATTAAGCAGCTTACCTAAAGTCACATATGTATTAAGTAGCAGATCCAGGACCCAAATACAGAAGGAGAATGGAGTGTTAAAAGATACATATTCTAGAGGAAAATTACCTAAAATTTACTGTGTGACCATAGTCCAAGTAGCCTAACCAAGCTAGTCCTCTGTTTCCTAATATAAATATTGGAACAATGGTTGTACTCATCCCATGGAAAGGTCATGAGAATTAAATTCGTCAATACATGCAAAAGACTTGGATTATCTGTCTGACAATGGTAAGAATCATGGAGGTGTTAACTATTATTATCCAGAACCCATGCCTCCCAAATAAATATCCCAGAGCATTAGCTTTCATAACCGTACATTCTAGCACTGCTTGGACTATGTACTACAATCAAAGAAATCATCACTTACCATCTTCACATAAACTGCATATCACTCTTGCCTCTGAGTTTAAAGAACATTTCTCTCCCTTTATTTCCCAGCCCTTGCTTTAGTCTTTCTACCAAACTCAGCTGTATCTAAGTACCTATAATCAGATAAGGCATCAAGGAATGATTTGAAATTTCCTACATGCCACCAACTGTCCTCCTAGCCCTAAAGCTACCAAAAAGCAGAAACGCTAATACTACCATTCAGCTGCAAGTAAGACCACAAAATTGATTATCAAAACCAATACATTGGCATTAATCTCATAAAGAATCCTTCAGTTTTACTTGTAATCATTTGGGTGCATGGGAAAGACTTAGAAACAGGGGATTTTAACATTCCATTTGGAAACAGTTTTATTTCTTCAATGTAAATCTTCTTTTCCAGGCTTTGCAGATTTTGCATATCAAAGGACTTTTGTTTTCTTTGATTATTTGTAGATGTAAAGCAAAAAAGGTTTGTTTGGATGGAAGAGCCTAAACTAGGACATTATAGAAGACAGCACACTGAAGAGTCCAGAACTAAAAGCAATCATGGGAATGTATGTCCCTTGAAATACATAGAAATATTTAGGAATTATTTAAACTTCCAAATGTTATAAAATTGAGTTCAAGAGAATCTTAATATAGGTGGAAAAACCCATATGATAGGGGGTTGCATATGTCATTGCTGTGTCCATCCTTAAAAGATGCAGTTGTTTATTTCATACAGTTTGAAGACTTCCATAAGGACCCTTTTCCTAAATCCTTAACAACAAGCCACGCTGCCTCAAGAGACATGGTTATGATTATTTTATATTATTGGAGGCATTTATTCTTAAATGGTCTCTATTAAGTACAAATACTTCTAGAAAGAGACATCTGTTTGAGATGGTGTAAGGAATTCATTCTTTGATTACCTCTCTATTCCAAACACAAAGTTATGATGTATAAATATAAGAAGAGAAAAACCAAAAGGATGTAACTGTGATCAAAAATAATATGGTTATCTCTGAGAACCAGAAATAGGACAAAAGAAAAACATAAAACAGTAAGTGAGCCTGAAGCCACTTCTAGGTTCTTTTTTTTTTGAAGCAGGCAGAGGCAGCTAGAGGCCTAGCTGCTGTGGGGTAAATAAATTAAAAGTGCTTTTAACAAGATGTATGGTCTGATCCAGGCTTAACCTTAAGGGCATGAATAGATCTCACCACTTTCTTCAGTCATTGAAATAAGAAAATGTTCTAGACTCAACAGAGTTGAATAAATCCTTAATGAATTGGAAGAAATTTCTGAGAAAATTAACCCAGGATATGGCAATAAGAGACAATAATTTAAAATATATGAAGGATACATTAAGAGACATGAAGGATAGATCAATAATTTCTAATACTTATCTCATAAAACTTCCAGAAAGGAATAAATGGAATGGCAGAAATGGACTCTGAGATTTTAAAAGTTTTCCTTACAAAGCAATGATAATATTTGAAGAAGGATATGTTAATTAACTTGATTCAATCATTCCATAATGTATAAATGTGTGGAAACATCGCATTGTACCCCATTTATATGTAAAATTATTTGTTAATTAAACATAAAATAAAACTTTAAAAATACAATGAGATATCACCTCACATCTATTAGACTATCAAAAAATAAAAAATAACAAGTGTTGGTAAGAATGTAACGCAAAAGAAACTCTTGTACACCATTAGAGGGAATGTAAATTAGTATAGTTGTGAAAAACAGTATAGGGTTTCTTCAAAATACTAAAAGTAAAATTGCCATATGATCTAGCAATCACACTTCTGGGTATGTAGCCAAAAGAACTGAAATCAATGTGTTGAAGAGATATCTTCAATCCCATGTTCATTTTAGCATTATTCACAGTAGCCAAGATATGAAAACAACCAAAACACCCATCAACGAATGAACACATTTTTTAAATGTGGCATACACACACACACACACACACACACATATAATACTATTCAATCTTTAAAAAGCGATAAATTTGATGTGGCTGGCAAGATGACCAAATAGGAACAGCTCCAGTCTGCAGATCCCAGTGAGATCAATGCAGAAGACAGGTGATTTCTGCATTTCCAACTGAGGTACACTACTCACCTCACTGAGACTAGTTAGACAGTGGGTGCAGCCCACGGAGGGTGAGCCAAAGCAGGGTGAGGCGTTGCCTCACCCAAGAAGTGCAAGGGGTCAGGGAACTCCCTCCCTTAGCCAAGGGAAACCAAGAAGGACTGTGCCGTGAGGAAAGGTGCACTCCATCCCAGATACTATGCTTTTCCCACAGTCTTCACAACCTGCAGACCAGCAGACTCCCTTGGGTGCCTACACCACCAGGGCCCTGAGTTTCAAGCACAAAACTGGGTGGCCATTTGGGCAGACATCAAGCTAGCTGTAAGAGTTTTTATTCATACCCTAGTGGTGCCTGGAATGCCAGGAAGACAGAACTGTTCACTCCCCTGGAAAAGGGACTGAAGTCAGGGAGCCAAGTGGTCTAGCTCAGCAAATCCCACCCCCATGGAGACCAGAAAGCTAAGATCCACTCAGCACAGCAGTCTGAAGTCAACCAGGGATGCTCCAGCTTGGTGGGGGGAGGGGCGTCTGCCATTACTGAGGCTTGAGTGGGAGGATCACTTGAGTCTGGGAATTTGAAACTGCAGCGAGCCGTGATTGTGCCACTGCACTCCAGCCTGGGCGACAGAGAGAGAACCTGTCACAAAAACATAGAATTAAAAACAAAAAATAAACAAGAACCTCCCACCTAACTTTCTCAGGAGCACAATTCTTTTCCAGCTGCTCACTGGTATTTGTACTTTCTGCCCTGTCTGAAGTTGGCAGCATTCCCATCTTTCAACATAGGCTCTCAGATTGTGAACCTTATCTAATATCTTTTCAGTTTCCAGATTACGTAGGTTCTAAAGTCACTAGTAATTGATGCTGTTAATTCTAACGAGCTGTCTGCTTTTGATAACTCCTGCTCACAGTGAAAAATTCTCCTGAACTTTTCGAACCAGTTGTAAGCACTTCTCTGTATCCTCTGTCTCTTCTTTAATCTGTGCCTGGAGCATGTCCACGCCAACCACATAAAGACATAGAATTTGCATAGATAACTGTATTTCATTTATATGCTGTCTTTCTGTTCTGTCCTGGACACTCACCAGTGTCTTTCTTCACTTTATTTTCCAGTGCCACAGTTGCATGGCTGTGCACTATATCACACCTGGGGATTACCATCCATTTGGACTGCAGAATCAGAGGAGTCTCTGGAGTTGTACACTGTGCTGGCATCTCACAGGTCTCCCCTGATCAAGAAGTTTGATGCTAGTGCATAATTAAGAAGTGGAGAAAAAAGTGATGGCCACCATTATGCTACATAAAATTCTGTTTTTTTCAAGGAACATCAATTATTTTAAGTGGGCACGTAAGGCTGTCATTTTGACAAAGCTTTATTAGGTGTACATGAATAAAATAATAGCAGAAGTAAATGAAATATTTTACTTAGAAACCCTCACTAAATTACTCTTTGAAATACTCTTTCATATATTTAAAAAAAAAAACTAGTGTTTTCACATTTTCAAGATAAAGAACACTGTGGATGAAGCAACAGTAATCATCAGAGCATTAACCCATGAATCAGAATGGAGAATGAGTTTCAATTTCTTTGAACATTGTGCTGTGTTTCAATGAAAATAGTTTTAGATCTATAACTTTATTCTCGAGCCCATGATAAACAGGAACAATACTTATTCATTCATAAGTGTCTTTATTTTAAAAATTATTAAACACTAATGATAAGAGAAAAAAAGCAAGAAATTCTGTCACTTGGAACAATGTCAACCCAAATGACATTATGCTAAGTGAACTAAGCCAGGCACAGAGAGACAAATACTGTATGCTCTCACTTATATGTAGAATATAAAAAAAGCTGAATTCATAGATGTAGGGAGTAGAATGGTGATTACCCGAGGCTGGAGAGGAGGGTGGATGGTAAAAGAGAAGATGTTGATCAAGGGTAGAGAGTTTCAATTAGATGGGAGGTGTAAGTTCTGGTGACCTATTGCACAGCATGGTGACAGTAGTTATAATAACGTATATTAAAAATAGCTAAAAGGGGGAATTTTAAATCTTCTCACCAAAACAAAATGATAAGTATGTCAGATGATGGATATGTCAATTAGCCTGATTTGGTCATTCCATAATGTATACATGTATTGAAACATGACATTGTACCTCATAAATATATGCAATTATATATATAATTACAAATGAAATAAAACTTTAAAAAGGAAAGAACTTCTTGAAGATGTAATAGCTGAAAATGTTGTGGAACTAAAACCAGCTTCTTAGACTGAAAGTGCATTCCAAGCACCAAATAGGCTAAATAAAAATAAATCTATGCCTAGGAAAACCTTATAAAACTGCAGAGCAACAAGTTAACGAGAGACTCTTTAAAAATATTACAAAGAAAAGACAGATAATATACAAAAGACCGAGCTGTTTTCTCAACTAAAAAAAAGAGTCCACAGACAATAAAATGATACCTTCAGAGTACCAGGAGTGAGAAAAGATTTGAACTTGGAATTTAATACTCAATTAAATGATCATTTATGAACAAGGCCAATATGCAGGCATTTTCAAACATGCAATGAGTAAGAAAGTTTATTATAAGTTCTTACTAAAAGCATTTTTTAAAGATACATCTAAAAAAGAAGAAAAGTAAACACAGAAGCAAGGTGTATTTCTGAAAACTGTAATGAGTAGAGAAATTGACTAAATATGCCAGTAAATTTAATTCTCCATTATAAAAATCATTAAGTATTTTAAGGGTAGAATCACAATTTTAAACTAAGGGTTGGCAAACTTTTTCAGTAAATATCCAGATAGCAATTATCTTAGCTCAGAGATGCCATACAGTTTCTGCTGCAAATACATACTATCATTGTAGTGCAAAAGCAGCCATAAGCAATGTGTAAATTAGCATTGCAGTGTTCCAATAAAATGCTATTTTTTAAAAAAGTGGCTGAACAGTGGACTGTATAGCTCCAGGACTTCTTCTCTGAACAATGCTACAAATGTAAGTTGTCATTAAAACATGTTAAATTTCTTTTTATAGTTGAGAAAAGGATACAAAGAGTAGGTAATTCTATGTTTTCTTAAAATATCTCTGGAAGAAAAAAATGCCTTGAACTTTTTTCAGCTATTATGATAGTGTAGCACAGTTGAGGGCAAGGCCCTTCGGAAATAGAACACAAGGTAGAAATCTGTCAGAAACACTCATGGGAAAAAGGGAGGGGCAGACAAGACATTTTACATATACAGTATTTTTTTCTAGGCAGGCTCTGGGGTATTACTGCAGTGGTAAGTAATCATAAGCCTTTTTGCACTAAATAATTGCACTCATCTTTCATATTCAGCTTAAATTTTCCTTGCTTTCATGTCTGGGTGAAGCGTACCCCCATATGCCTCCTATAGCACCTTTAAACATATACCTAATGTAAAACTTAACACATTTGATCACATTTGCTAGTCTGGGGTTTTTCTTGTAGAAAGTTAGTTCTGTGAAAAGAGATGTCATGATTATCTTATTCATTATTATATTATTCATGCCAGGACAGTGCCTGCCACATGGCAGATATTGTACTGATGTTTGTTAAAAGAATAAATAGCTACTTCTATTGAATTAATGACACATGAACATATGACAAGATATATAACCTCTGTTTTGGGGGTTACATTATTATCTTGATCTTTCACATGTATTTAACCAACAAATAATTAATTAGCGCTCACTTAAGGGAAGGCACCATTCTAGATTCTGAGTATATAAGTAGTGAGCAAAATAGTCCCTGTCTCATGTAGTTTACATTCTAATGGGGAGGAGAGATAATAAACATATAAAAATGTTTACAAGTGGAAAACATTACCACTTGTAATGATTACCAGTAAAATAATTGCTCTTTGATGGGTCAGGACTTTAGCACTTCAGAGTTAACATCAACCACCAGTAAGTAAGACAGATGGTAGAGATGGATAAAGAAATTTGGCTGAATCTATACTGAACTCATTCTGTCCTGGCAGGTTACAATGTTTAGTAAATACATAACAACAGATTATTTAGTTGTTTCTAAATAGAAGACAGAAAATGTTCTGGGGGCGAAGCAAGATGGCCGAATAGGAACAGCTCCAGTCTCCAACTCCCAGCGCGAGCGACACAGAAGACCGGTGATTTCTGCATTTTCAACTGAGGTACTGGGGTCATCTCTCTAGGAGTGCCGGACAATCAGTGCTGGTCAGCTGCTGCAGCCTGACCAGCGTGAGCTGAAGCAGGGCGAGGCATCAGCTCACCTGGAAGCGCAAGGGGGAAGGAATCCGTTTTCCTAGCCAGGGGAACTGAGACACACAACACCTGGAAAATCGGGTAACTCCCACCCCAATACTGTGCTTTAAGGAAACAGGCACACCAGGAGAATATATCCCACACCTGGCCGGGAGGGTCCCACGCCCACGGAGCCTCCCTCACTGCTAACACAGCAGTCTGCGGGGATCCATCCACAAGGCAGCAGCGAGGCTGGGGGAGGGGCGCCCGCCATTGCTGAGGCTTAAGTAGGTAAACAAAGCCGCTGGGAAGCTCGAACTGGGTGGAGCTCACAGCAGCTCAAGGAAGCCTGCCTGTCTCTGTAGACTCTACCTCTGAGGACAGCGCACAGCTGCAGTCCAATAGGGGAAGCAGCGGGGCCGGTGCAGACGCGAACGACTCTGTCTGACAGCTTTGGGGAGAGCCGTGGATCTCCTAACGCAGAGGTTGAGATCTGAGAACGGACAGACTGCCTGCTCAGGTGGGTCCCTGACCCCTGAGTAGCCTAGCTGGAGACATCCCCCACTAGGGGCAGTCTGACCCCACACCTCACAGGGTGGAGTCACCCCGAGAGGAAACTTCCAAAGGAAGAATCAGACAGGTACACTCGCTGTTCAGCAATATTCTATCTTCGGCAACCTCTGCTGCTGATCCCAGGCAAACAGGGTCTGCAGTGGACCTCAAGCAATCTCCAACAGACCAACAGACAGTCCTTCTGACTGTCAGACGGAAAACTATCAAACAGGAGGACACCTATACCAAAATCCGATCAGTACGTCACCATCACCAAGACCAGAGACAGATAAAACCACAAAGATGGGAAGAAGCAGGGCAGAAAAGCTGGAAATTCAAAAAATAAGAGTGCATCTCCCCCTGCAAAGGAGCGCAGCCCATCGCCAGCAACGGATCAAAGCTGGTCAGAGAATGACTTTGACGAGATGAGAGAAGAAGGCTTCAGTCCATCAAACCTCTCAGAGCTAAAGGAGGAATTACGTACTCAGCGCAAAGAAACTAAAAATCTTGAAAAAAGAGTGGAAGAATTGACAGCTAGACTAATTAATGCAGAGAAGATCATAACGAAATGACAGAGATGAAAACCATGACACGAGAAATACGAGACAAATGCACAAGCTTCAGTAACCGACTCGATCAACTGGAAGAAAGAGTATCAGCGATTGAGGATCAAATGAATGAAATGAAGCGAGAAGATAAACCAAAGAAAAAAGAAGAAAAAGAAATGAACAAAGCCTGCAAGAAGTATGGATTATGTAAAAAGACCAAATCTACGTCTGATTGGGGTGCCTGAAAGTGAGGGGGAAAATGGAACCAAGTTGGAAAACACTCTTCAGGATATCATCCAGGAGAAATTCCCCAACCTAGTAGGGCAGGACAACATTCAAATTCAGGAAATACAGAGAACGCCACAAAGATACTCCTCCAGAAGAACAACTCCAAGACACATAATTGCCAGATTCACCAAAGTTGAAATGAAGAAAAAATCTTAAGGGCAGCCAGAGAGAAAGGTTGGGTTACCCACAAAGGGAAGCCATCAGACTAACAGCAGATCTCTCGGCAGAAACTCTACAAGCCAGAAGAGAGTGGGGGCCAATATTCAACATTCTTAAAGAAAAGAATTTTCAACCCAGAATTTCATATCCAGCCAAACTAAGTTTCATCAGTGAAAGAGAAATAAAATCCTTTACAGATAAGCAAATGCTTAGAGATTTTGTCACTACCAGGCCTGCCTTACAAGAGACCCTGAAGGAAGCCCTAAACATGGAAAGGAACAACCGGTACCAGCCATTGCAAAAACATGCCAAAATGTAAAGACCATCGAGGCTAGGAAGAAACTGCATCAACTAACGAGCAAAATAACCAGTTAATATCATAATGACAGGATCAAGTTCACACATAACAATATTAACCTTAAATGTCAATGGACTAAATGCTCCAATTAAAACACAGACTGGCAAACTGGATAAAGAGTCAAGACCCATCAGTCTGTTGTATTCAGGAGACCCATCTCACATGCAGAGACATACATAGGCTCAAAATAAAGGGATGGAGGAAGATCTACCAAGCAAATGGAGAACAAAAAAAGCAGGGGTTGCAATCCTAGTCTCTGATAAAACAGACTTTAAACCATCAAAGATCAAAAGAGACAAAGAAGGCCATTACATAATGGTAAAGGGATCAATTCAACAGGAAGAGCTAACTCTCCTAAATATATATGCACCCAATACAGGAGCACCCAGATTCATAAAGCAAGTCCTTAGAGACCTACAAAGAGACTTAGACTCCCATACAATAATAATGGGAGACTTCAACACTCCACTGTCAACATTAGACAGATCAACGAGACAGAAAGTTAACAAGGATATCCAGGAATTGAACTCATCTCTGCACCAAGCGGACCTAATAGACATCTATAGAACTCTCCACCCCAAATCAACAGAATATACATTCTTCTCAGCACCACATCGCACTTATTCCAAATTGACCACATAATTGGAAGTAAAGCACTCCTCAGCAAATGTACAAGAACAGAAATTATAACAAACTGTCTCTCAGACCACAGTGCAATCAAACTAGAACTCAGGACTAAGAAACTCAATCAAAACCGCTCAACTACATGGAAACTGAACAACCTGCTCCTGAATGACTACTGGGTACATAACGAAATGAAAGCAGAAATAAAGATGTTCTTTGAAACCAATGAGAACAAAGATACAACATACCAGAATCTCTGGGACACATTTAAAGCAGTGTGTAGAGGGAAATTTATAGCACTAAATGCCCACAAGAGAAAGCAGGAAAGATATCTAAAATTGACACTCTAACATCACAATTAAAAGAACTAGAGAGGCAAGAGCAAACACATTCAAAAGCTAGCAGAAGGCAAGAAATAACTAAGATCAGAGCAGAACTGAAGGAGATAGAGACACAAAAAACCCTCCAAAAAATCAATGAATCCAGGAGTTGGTTTTTTGAAAAGATCAACAAAATTGACAGACCGCTAGCAAGACTAATAAGAAGAAAGAGAGAGGAATCAAATAGACGCAATAAAAAATGATAAAGGGATATCACCACCGACCCCACAGAAATACAAACAACCATCAGAGAATACTATAAATGCCTCTACGCAAATCAACTAGAAAATCTAGAAGAAATGGATAATTTCCTGGACACTTACACTCTCCCAAGACTAAACCAGGAAGAAGTTGAATCCCTGAATAGACCAATAGCAGGCTCTGAAATTGAGGCAACAATTAATAGCCTACCCACCAAAAAAAGTCCAGGACCAGATGGATTCACAGTTGAATTCTACCAGAGGTACAAGGAGGAGCTGGTACCATTCCTTCTGAAACTATTCCAATCAATAGAAAAAGAGGGAATCCTCCCTAACTCATTTTAGAGGCCAACATCATCCTGATACCAAAGCCTAGCAGAGACACAACAAAAAGAAATTTTAGACCAATATCCCTGATGACATCGATGCAAAAATTCTCGATAAAATACTGGCAACCAGATTCAGTAGCACATCAAAAAGCTTATCCACCATGATCAAGTGGGCTTCATCCCTGGGATGCAAGGCTGGTTCAACATTCGCAAATCAATAAACGTAATCCAGCATATAAACAGAACGAAAGACAAGAACCACAGGATTATCTCAATAGATGCAGAAAAGGCTTTTGACAAAATTCAACAGCCCTTTATGCTAAAAACGCTCAATAAATTTGGTATGGATGGAACGTACCTCAAAATAATAAGAGCTATTTATGACAAACCCACAGCTAATATCATACTGAATGGGCAAAAACTGGAAAAATTCCCTTGAAAACTGGCACAAGACAGGGATGCCCTCTCTCACCACTCCTATTCAACATAGTGTTGGAAGTTCTGGCTAGGGCAATCAGGCAAGAGAAAGAAATCAAGGGTATCCAGTTAGGAAAAGAAGAAGTCAAATTGTCCCTGTTTGCAGATGACATGATTGTATATTTAGAAAACCCCATCATCTCAGCCCAAAATCTCCTTAAGCTGATAAGCAACTTCAGCAATGTCTCAGGATACAAAATTAATGTGCAAAAATCACAACCATTCTTATACACCAGTAACAGACAAGCAAAGCAGGAATGAACTTCCATTCACAATTGCTTCAAAGAGAAAAAATACCTAGGAATCCAGCTTACAAGGGATGTAAAGGACCTCTTCAAGGAGAACTACAAACCACTGCTCAGTGAAATCAAAGAGGACACAAACAAATGGAAGAACATACCATGCTCATGGATAGGAAGAATCATATCGTGAAAATGGCCATAGTGCCCAAGGTTATTTATAGATTCAATGCCATCCCCATCAAGCTACCAATGACTTTCTTCACAGAATTGGAAAAAACTGCTTTAAAGTTCATGGAACCAAAAAGAGCCCGCATTGCCAAGACAATCCTAAGTCAAAAGGACAAAGCTGGAGGCATCACGCTACCTGACTTCAAAGTATACTACAAGGCTACAGTAACCAAAACAGCATGGTACTGGTACCAAACAGAGATATAGACCAATGGAACAGAACAGAGTCCTCAGAAATAATACCACACATCTACAGCCATCTGATCTTTGACAAACCTGAGAGAAACAAGAAATGGGGAAAGGATTCCCTATTTAAGAAATGGTGCTGGGAAAATTGGCTAGCCATAAGTAGAAAGCTGAAACTGGATCCTTTCCTTACCCCTTATACGAAGATTAATTCAAGATGGATGAGAGACTTAAATGTTAGACCTAATACCATAAAAACCCTAGAAGAAAATCTAGGTAGTACCATTCAGGACATAGGCATGGGCAAGGACTTCATGTCTAAAACACCAAAAGCAACGGCAGCAAAAGCCAAAATTGACAAATGGGATCTCATTAAACTAAAGAGCTTTTGCACAGCTAAAGAAACTACCATCAGAGTGAACAGGCAACCTACAGAATGGGAGAAAATTTTTGCAACCTACTCATCTGACAAAGGGCTAATATCCAGAATCTACAAAGAACTCAAACAAATTACAAGAAAAAACAAACAACCCCATCAAAAGTGGGCGAAGGATATGAACAGACATTTCCCAAAAGAAGACATTCATACAGCCAACAGACACATGAAAAAATGCTCATCATCACTCGCCATCAGAGAAATGCAAATCAAAACCACAATGAGATACCATCTCACACCAGTTAGAATGGCAATCATTAAGAAGTCAGAAACAACAGGTGTTGGAGAGGATGTGGAGAAATAGGAACACTTTTACACTGTTGGTGGGATTGTAAACTAGTTCAACCATTATGGAAACAGTATGGCGATTCCTCAAGGATCTAGAACTAGATGTACCATATGACCCAGCCATCCCACTACTGGGTATATACCCAAAGGATTATAAATTACTCTACTACAAAGACACATGCACACGTATGTTTATTGCAGCACTATTCACAATAGCAAAGACTTGGAATCAACCCAAATGTCCATCTGTGACAGACTGGATTAAGAAAATGTGGCACATATACACCATGGAATACTATGCAGCCATAAAATGATGAGTTTGCATCCTTTGTAGGGACATGGATGCAGCTGGAAACCATCATTCTTAGCAAACTATCACAAGAAGAGAAAACCAAACACCGCATGTTCTCACTCATAGGTGGGAACTGAACAATGAGATCACTTGGACTCGGGAAGGGGAACATCACACACTGGGGCCTATCATGGGGAGGGGGAGGAGGGAGGGATTGCATTGGGGAGTTATACATGATATAAACGTTATGCACATGTACCCTAGAACTTAAAGTATAATTAAAAAAAAAAAATACAGGCAATTTTTAAATTTTAATGAAGTCTAAAAAAAAAAAAAAAAAAAAAAGAAAATGTTCTAAAATATCCAGCTAATTAATACTGCTTCTTAAATAGTGTAGTTGGGAAAAAAGCACTCTAATGAATATTAGAATTGGTTTATAGACTTAGGCTTGCCATTCACTTACTCTGTGGCCTTAGGCAAGTGAGTTATTTCTTCTCTCCAGGCCTCAGTTTTTCCCATGAGAGAACTGGGTTCAATCAAAGAATTTGGTCATTTAGTTGTTTTCTTACCACCTTCATTATTTTTACCATATTTGAATACTATATTTGTTATCATGTACCTAATAATTATTAGGCAATAATAAGTAAAATATTGGTGAAATCATGATTGTAATGTGCTTGTTATAGTGTTTCCTGGTGAACCTTATGAAATTCATAGCTCTTAAAATGTTTTTTAATGCTACCTTTCAACATACCATAAGAGGCATTTCTATGTCATTTGGAAATGCTGGATTAAATGACTTTCAAGTCCTCTGTGTTCTAAATATTAATATTTTATGAGATTTTTTTGTATGACTGCCTTATCTCAAAAGGCTCCAGATGTTTCTTCTTTCAACATGAAAAACACCTACAATTATTTAAAAATATATGAAAGAATGCTTAGTATTTGAAAACAATTAAAACCTGTACTTTGCTTGAATGTCTTTTTTCTCTTTCTCATTTACCCAACTGTAATACTTTCCAGAGTACATTTCTGGGCCTTTCTCAGACACACTTGTGAAACGTAGAGTTTCCATAGTATATCCTTTCCCATCATTTTATCTTCAGATTATCTATATCTTTAAATTTTAAATATATCTCTTGTAGATAGCATCTCTTTAGGTCTTTTTATTTTTTTTATCCAGTGCAGTAAATCTCTGCCCTTTATGTGGCGTTTAGTTCATTTATATTTAAATTAACTACTGATATGTCTGGCTTTAAGTCTACCATTATTTTTATTATTTTTTGTGTCAATTGCTCCAGAGCTTACTTTGTGCAGGTTTATATTATGAAATACATATTAAGCAAAACCTATGTAGATAGAATGCCATTTGATAATTTACCAAGCATAGTGAAATTTCTGCATCACATCTAAAATATCTCCCAAAATAAAAAATCAAAACTCCAGGATTACCATTTTCCCTTTGACCCTGCTATATATATGCCATATTGTTTATGGAAAAATGGCATTTAATTCCATTTAAATTTGCAAACAAAGATAAGTAGTGGGGATGTCCTTAGAAAGGCTACATAAAGAAAGATGTTTCCATCAGGATAAGTTAAGCTGTGCTTCAGTAACACACCCCCAAATCTCAATGGCTTCAGAAAACTAAAGATTATTTCTTGCCCATGCTGTGTACTCATCAAGGGTAAGCAGGGGTCTCTGCTTCACATTGTCTTTTCTTAGACCCAGGATAATGAAATAACCACTTGCTGGAGCAGTGTTTAGTATCATGGCAGAGGGAAGGAGAGCTCTAATTAATATATTTTGGTTAAGTATTCAGCCAGAAGTAACACGTCACTACTGTTTGCAAGGTATTGGCCAGAACTGGTCACACAACCTTGCACAACAATAAGAGTCCAGATAGTACAACCCTATCATGAGTCAGAAGGCGGACAGAATTGGAATATTTAGCAGATAACATTAATGACTGCCACATGCATTTTCATTTTGTTTGTTTGTTTGTTTTGGTTTTTTGTTTCTTTGCAGGTTCCAGAGTCTTTGCTCCCAATAGGTTGATGCTTCTCAGTCCTTCTTCTAGCACTGGTTTTAAGAGTAACAGTAAATAGTCCTAACAAAAAGAAAAGTATAAACCAATGGCAAGTAGATGCTTTGGGGGAGTGCTATGAGTTGTTGGGAAGAACAAAGCTGAGTGATGAACACTGGTAATATGTTTCTTTCCATCTACTTGGAAACCCTGTGGGACAGAATCAATTTCTGCCCTCAAAACTGTTTCAGTGTGAAAAGTGAAACCCAGGAGGAGTAGATTGTAT